>NW_027515903.1:611499-655551 GCF_048772815.1 Callospermophilus lateralis
GCTTTTCCACATTCTGTGCCTAGGCCTACTTGAAGACGAAACAAACCATAGAGACAAAACTGAGAACTCCTTTATTTTGTCAAGTTTCAAAGAGCTACTACAAACCATGTTGGATTTAGAGTTCCAAATTCATCTATCTATATATGAGAGAACAGAGTGAAACATAAATATAAAAACTGCTACTGTACACGAACGCTTCAACCTAGAAGAACAAAATTTGGTGAGCCAAGTTGGATTTGTGTACTGATCATTACCACCATGTATCATCAAGATTGGGTGAAAAAATATTTGCTGGTATTTCGGAAACTCGTAATTTCTTAGAAGCTTGGCAACCCCTCTCAATGAAAGTGCTTTTCCACAGTCTGTGACTAGGGCTACTTGAAGAGGAAAGAAACCATAGAGACAAAACTGAGAACTCCTTTATTTTGTCAAGTTTCAGAGAGCTACTACAAACCATGTTGGATTTAGGGTCCAAATTCATCTATCTATACAGGAGAGAACAGAGGGAAACCTAAATATAAAAACTGCTACTGTAGACGAACGCTTCAACCTAGAAGAACAAAATTTGGTGAGCCAAGTGGGATTTGTGTACTGTTCATTTCCACCAAGTATCATCAAGATTGGGTGAAAAAATATTTGCTGGTGTTTCGGAAACTTGTAATTTCTTAGAAGCTTGGCAACCACTCTCAATGAAAGTGCTTTTCCACAGTCTGTGCCTAGGGCTACTTGAAGAGGAAACAAACCATAGAGACAAAACTGAGAACTCCTTTATTTTTTCAAGTTTCAAGGAGCTACTACAAACCATGTGGGATTTAGAGTTCCAAATTCATCTATTTATATATGAGAGAACAGAGTGAAACCTAAATATAAAACTGCTACTGTAGACGAACGCTTCAACCTAGAAGAACAAAATTTGGTGAGCCAAGTGGGATTTGTGTACTGATCATTACCACCAAGTATCATCAAGATTGGGTGAAAAAATATTTGCTGGTATTTCGGAAACTCGTTATTTCTTAGAAGCTTGGCAACCCCTCTCAATGAAAGTGCTTTTCCACAGTCTGTGCCTAGGGCTACTTGAAGAGGAAACAAACCATAGAGACAAACCTGAGAACTCCTTTATTTTGTCAAGGTTCAAAGAGCTACTATAGACCATGTTGGATTTAGAGTTCCAAATTCATCTATCTATATAGGAGAGAACAGAGGGAAACCTAAATATGAAAACTGCTATTGTAGACGAACGCTTCAACCTTGAAGAACAAAATTTGGTGAGCCAAGTGGGATTTGTGTACTGATCATTACCACCAAGTATCATCAAGATTGGGTGAAAAATATTTCCTGGTATTTCGGAAACTCGTTATTTCTTAGAAGCTTGGCAACCCCTCTCAATGAAAGTGCTTTTCCACAGTCTGTGACTAGGGCTACTTGAAGAGGACAGAAACCAAAGAGACAAAACTGAGAACTCCTTTATTTTGTCAAGTTTCAAAGAGCTACTACAAACCATGTTGGATTTAGAGTTCCAAATTCATCTATCTATATAGGAGAGAACAGAGAGAAACCTAAATATAAAAACTGCTACTGTAGAGGAACACTTCAACCTAGAAGAACAAAATTTGGTGAGACAAGTGGGATTTGTGTACTTATCATTACCACCAAGTATCATCAAGATTGGGTGAAAAAATATTTGCTGGTGTTTCGGAAACTTGTAATTTCTTAGAAGCTTGGCAACCACTCTCATTGAAAGTGCTTTTCCACAGTCTGTGCCTAGGGCTACTTGAAGAGGAAACAAACCATAGAGACAAAACTGAGAACTCCTTTATTTTGTCAAGTTTCAAAGAGCTACTACAAACCATGTGGGATTTAGAGTTCCAAATTCATCTATTTATATATGAGAGAACAGAGTGAAACCTAAATATAAAAACTGCTACTGTAGACGAACGCTTCAACCTAGAAGAACAAAATTTTGTGAGCCAAGTGGGATTTTTGTACTGATCATTACCACCAAGTATCATCAAGATTGGGAGAAAATATATTTGCAGGTATTTCGGAAACTCGTTATTTCTTAGAAGCTTGGCAACCCCTCTCAATGAAAGTGCTTTTCCACAGTCTGTGCCTAGGGCTACTTGAAGAAGAAACAAACCATAGAGACAAACCTGAAACTCCTTTATTTTGTCAAGTTTCAAAGAGCTACTATAAACCATGTTGGATTTAGAGTTCCAAATTCATCTATCTATATATTAGAGAACAGAGGGAAACCTAAATATGAAAACTGCTATTGTAGATGAACGCTTGAACCTAGAAGAACAAAATTTGGTGAGCCAAGTGGGATTTGTGTACTGATCATTAGCTCCAAGTATCATCAAGATTGGGTGAAAAATATTTGCTGGTATTTTAGAAACTCGTTATTTCTTAGAAGCTTGGCAACCCCTCTCAATGAAAGTGCTTTCCACAGTCTGTGCCTGGGGCTACTTGAAGAGGAAACAAACCATAGAGACATAACTGAGAACTCCTTTATTTTGTCAAGTTTCAAAGAGCTACTACAAACCATTTTGGATTTAGAGTTCCAAATTCATCTATCTATATCGGAGAGAACAGAGGGAAACCTAAATATAAAAACTGCTACTGTAGACGAAAGCTTCAAACTAGAAGAACAAAATTTGGTGAGCCAAGTGGGATTTGTGTACTGATCATTACCACCAAGTATCATCAAAATTGGGTGAAAAAATATTTGCTGGTATTTCAGAAACTCGTTATGTCTTAGAAGCTTGGCAACCCCTCCCAATGAAAGTGCTTTTCCACAGTCTGTGCCTAGGGCTACTGGAAGAGGAAACAAACCATAGAGACAAATCTGAGAACTCCTTTATTTTGTCAAGTTTCAAAGAGCTACTACAATCCATGTTGGATTTAGAGTTCCAAATTCATCTATCTATATAGGAGAGAACAGAGAGAAACCTAAATATAAAAACTGCTACTGTAGACGAACACTTCAACCTAGAAGAACAAAATTTGGTGAGCCAAGTGGGATTTGTGTACTTATCATTACCACCAAGTATCATCAAGATTGGGTGAAAAAATATTTGCTGGTGTTTCGGAAACTTGTAATTTCTTAGAAGCTTGACAACCACTCTCAATGAAAGTGCTTTTCCACAGTCTGTGCCTAGGCCTACTTGAAGACGAAACAAACCATAGAGACAAAACTGAGAACTCCTTTATTTTGTCAAGTTTCAAAGAGCTACTACAAACCATGTTGGATTTAGAGTTCCAAATTCATCTATCTATATATGAGAGAACAGAGTGAAACATAAATATAAAAACTGCTACTGTACACGAACGCTTCAACCTAGAAGAACAAAATTTGGTGAGCCAAGTTGGATTTGTGTACTGATCATTACCACCATGTATCATCAAGATTGGGTGAAAAAATATTTGCTGGTATTTCGGAAACTCGTAATTTCTTAGAAGCTTGGCAAACCCTCTCAATGAAAGTGCTTTTCCACAGTCTGTGACTAGGGCTACTTGAAGAGGAAAGAAACCATAGAGACAAAACTGAGAACTCCTTTATTTTGTCAAGTTTCAGAGAGCTACTACAAACCATGTTGGATTTAGGGTCCCAAATTCATCTATCTATACAGGAGAGAACAGAGGGAAACCTAAATATAAAAACTGCTACTGTAGACGAACGCTTCAACCTAGAAGAACAAAATTTGGTGAGCCAAGTGGGATTTGTGTACTGTTCATTTCCACCAAGTATCATCAAGATTGGGTGAAAAAATATTTGCTGGTGTTTCGGAAACTTGTAATTTCTTAGAAGCTTGGCAACCACTCTCAATGAAAGTGCTTTTCCACAGTCTGTGCCTAGGGCTACTTGAAGAGGAAACAAACCATAGAGACAAAACTGAGAACTCCTTTATTTTTTCAAGTTTCAAGGAGCTACTACAAACCATGTGGGATTTAGAGTTCCAAATTCATCTATTTATATATGAGAGAACAGAGTGAAACCTAAATATAAAACTGCTACTGTAGACGAACGCTTCAACCTAGAAGAACAAAATTTGGTGAGCCAAGTGGGATTTGTGTACTGATCATTACCACCAAGTATCATCAAGATTGGGTGAAAAAATATTTGCTGGTATTTCGGAAACTCGTTATTTCTTAGAAGCTTGGCAACCCCTCTCAATGAAAGTGCTTTTCCACAGTCTGTGCCTAGGGCTACTTGAAGAGGAAACAAACCATAGAGACAAACCTGAGAACTCCTTTATTTTGTCAAGGTTCAAAGAGCTACTATAGACCATGTTGGATTTAGAGTTCCAAATTCATCTATCTATATAGGAGAGAACAGAGGGAAACCTAAATATGAAAACTGCTATTGTAGACGAACGCTTCAACCTTGAAGAACAAAATTTGGTGAGCCAAGTGGGATTTGTGTACTGATCATTACCACCAAGTATCATCAAGATTGGGTGAAAAAATATTTCCTGGTATTTCGGAAACTCGTTATTTCTTAGAAGCTTGGCAACCCCTCTCAATGAAAGTGCTTTTCCACAGTCTGTGACTAGGGCTACTTGAAGAGGACAGAAACCAAAGAGACAAAACTGAGAACTCCTTTATTTTGTCAAGTTTCAAAGAGCTACTACAAACCATGTTGGATTTAGAGTTCCAAATTCATCTATCTATATAGGAGAGAACAGAGAGAAACCTAAATATAAAAACTGCTACTGTAGAGGAACACTTCAACCTAGAAGAACAAAATTTGGTGAGACAAGTGGGATTTGTGTACTTATCATTACCACCAAGTATCATCAAGATTGGGTGAAAAAATATTTGCTGGTGTTTCGGAAACTTGTAATTTCTTAGAAGCTTGGCAACCACTCTCATTGAAAGTGCTTTTCCACAGTCTGTGCCTAGGGCTACTTGAAGAGGAAACAAACCATAGAGACAAAACTGAGAACTCCTTTATTTTGTCAAGTTTCAAAGAGCTACTACAAACCATGTGGGATTTAGAGTTCCAAATTCATCTATTTATATATGAGAGAACAGAGTGAAACCTAAATATAAAAACTGCTACTGTAGACGAACGCTTCAACCTAGAAGAACAAAATTTTGTGAGCCAAGTGGGATTTTTGTACTGATCATTACCACCAAGTATCATCAAGATTGGGAGAAAATATATTTGCAGGTATTTCGGAAACTCGTTATTTCTTAGAAGCTTGGCAACCCCTCTCAATGAAAGTGCTTTTCCACAGTCTGTGCCTAGGGCTACTTGAAGAAGAAACAAACCATAGAGACAAACCTGAAACTCCTTTATTTTGTCAAGTTTCAAAGAGCTACTATAAACCATGTTGGATTTAGAGTTCCAAATTCATCTATCTATATATTAGAGAACAGAGGGAAACCTAAATATGAAAACTGCTATTGTAGATGAACGCTTGAACCTAGAAGAACAAAATTTGGTGAGCCAAGTGGGATTTGTGTACTGATCATTAGCTCCAAGTATCATCAAGATTGGGTGAAAAATATTTGCTGGTATTTTAGAAACTCGTTATTTCTTAGAAGCTTGGCAACCCCTCTCAATGAAAGTGCTTTCCACAGTCTGTGCCTGGGGCTACTTGAAGAGGAAACAAACCATAGAGACATAACTGAGAACTCCTTTATTTTGTCAAGTTTCAAAGAGCTACTACAAACCATTTTGGATTTAGAGTTCCAAATTCATCTATCTATATCGGAGAGAACAGAGGGAAACCTAAATATAAAAACTGCTACTGTAGACGAAAGCTTCAAACTAGAAGAACAAAATTTGGTGAGCCAAGTGGGATTTGTGTACTGATCATTACCACCAAGTATCATCAAAATTGGGTGAAAAAATATTTGCTGGTATTTCAGAAACTCGTTATGTCTTAGAAGCTTGGCAACCCCTCCCAATGAAAGTGCTTTTCCACAGTCTGTGCCTAGGGCTACTGGAAGAGGAAACAAACCATAGAGACAAATCTGAGAACTCCTTTATTTTGTCAAGTTTCAAAGAGCTACTACAATCCATGTTGGATTTAGAGTTCCAAATTCATCTATCTATATAGGAGAGAACAGAGAGAAACCTAAATATAAAAACTGCTACTGTAGACGAACACTTCAACCTAGAAGAACAAAATTTGGTGAGCCAAGTGGGATTTGTGTACTTATCATTACCACCAAGTATCATCAAGATTGGGTGAAAAAATATTTGCTGGTGTTTCGGAAACTTGTAATTTCTTAGAAGCTTGACAACCACTCTAAATGAAAGTGCTTTTCCACAGTCTGTGCCTAGGCCTACTTGAAGACGAAACAAACCATAGAGACAAAACTGAGAACTCCTTTATTTTGTCAAGTTTCAAAGAGCTACTACAAACCATGTTGGATTTAGAGTTCCAAATTCATCTATCTATATATGAGAGAACAGAGTGAAACCTAAATATAAAAACTGCTACTGCAGACGAACGCTTCAACCTAGAAGAACAAAATTTGGTGAGCCATGTTGGATTTGTGTACTGATCATTACCACCAAGTATCATCAAGATTGGGTGAAAAAATATTTGCTGGTATTTCGGAAACTCGTAATTTCTTAGAAGCTTGGCAACTCCTCTCAATGAAAGTGCTTTTCCACAGTCTGTGACTAGGGCTACTTGAAGAGGAAAGAAACCATAGAGACAAAACTGAGAACTCCTTTATTTTGTCAAGATTCAAAGAGCTACTGCAAACCATGTTGGATTTAGAGTCCCAAATTCATCTATCTATACAGGAGAGAACAGAGGGAAACCTAAATATAAAAACTGCTACTGTAGACGAACGCTTCAACCTAGAAGAACAAAATTTGGTGAGCCAAGTGGGATTTGTGTACTGTTCATTTCCACCATGTATCTTCAAGATTGGGTGAAAAAATATTTGCTGGTGTTTGGGAAACTTGTAATTTCTTAGAAGCTTGGCATCCACTCTCAATGAAAGTGCTTTTCCACAGTCTGTGCCTAGGGCTACTTGAAGAGGAAACAAACCATAGAGACAAAACTGAGAACTCCTTTATTTTGTCAAGTTTCAAAGAGCTACTACAAACCATGTTGGATTTAGAGTTCCAAATTAATCTATCTATACAGGAGAGAACAGAGGGAAACCTAAATATAAAAACTGCTACTGTAGACGAACGCTTCAACCTAGAAGAACAAAATTTGGTGAGCCAAGTTGGATTTGTGTACTGATCATTACCACCAAGTATCATCAAGATTGGGTGAAAAAATATTTGCTGGTATTTCGGAAACTCGTAATTTCTTAGAAGCTTGGCAACCCCTCTCAATGAAAGTGCTTTTCCACAGTCTGTGACTAGTGCTACTTGAAGAGGAAAGAAACCATAGAGACAAAACTGAGAACTCCTTTATTTTGTCAAGTTTCAAAGAGCTACTATAAACCAAGTTGGATTTAGAGTCCCAAATTCATCTATCTATACAGGAGAGAACAGAGGTAAACCTAAATATAAAAACTGCTACTGTAGACGAACGCTTCAACCTAGAAGAACAAAATTTCGTGAGCCAAGAGGGATTTGTGTACTGATCAATACCACCAAGTATCATCAAGATTGGGTGAAAAAATATTTGCTGGTATTTCGGAAACTCGTTATTTCTTAGAAGCTTGGCAACCCCTCTCAATGAAAGTGCTTTTCCACAGTCTGTGCCTAGGTCTACTTGAAGAGGAAACAAACCATAGATACAAACCTGAGAACTCCTTTTTTTTTGTCAAATTTCAAAGAGCTACTATAAACCATGTGGGATTTAGAGTTCCAAATTCATCTATCTATATAGGAGAGAACAGAGGGAAACCTAAATATGAAAGCTGCTATTGTAGACGAACGCTTCAACCTAGAAGAACAAATATTGGTGAGGAAAGTGGGATTTGTGTACTGATCATTAGCAACAAGTATCATCAAGATTGGGTGAAAAAATATTTCCTGGTATTTCGGAAACTCGTTATTTCTTAGAAGCTTGGCAACCCATCTCAATGAAAGTGCTTCCACAGTCTGTGCCTAGGGCTAATTGAAGAGGTAACAATCCATAGAGACAAAACTGAGAACTCATTTATTTTGTCAAGTTTCAAAGAGCTACTATAAACCATGTTGGATTTAGAGTTCCAAATTCATCTATCTATACAGGAGAGAACAGAGGGAAACATAAATATAAAAACTGCTACTGTAGACGAACGCTTCAATCTAAAAGAACAAAATTTGGTGAGCCAAGTGGGATTTGTGTACTGATCATTACCACCTAGTATCATCAAGATTGGGTGAAAAAATATTTGCTGGTATTTCGGAAACTCGTTATTTCTTAGAAGCTTGGCAACCCCTCTCAATGAAAGTGCTTTTCCACAGTCTGTGCCTAGGGCTACTTGAAGAGAAAACAAACCATAGTGACAAAACTCAGAACTCCTTTATTTTGTCAAGTTTCAAAGAGCTACTATAAACCATGTTGGATTTAGAGTTCCAAATTCATCTATCTATATAGGAGAGAACAGAGGGAAACATAAATATAAAAACTGCTACTGTAGACGAACGCTTCAACCTAGAAGAACAAAATTTGGTGAGCCAAGTGGGATTTGTGTACTATCATTACCACCTAGTATCATCAAGATTGGGTGAAAAAATATTTGCTTTTGTTTCGGAAACTCGTTATTTCTTAGAAGCTTGGCAACCCCTCTCAATGAAAGTGCTTTTCCACAGTGTTTGCCTAGGGCTACTTGAAGAGAAAACAAACCATAGAGACAAAACTGAGAACTCCTTTATTTTGTCAAGTTTCAAAGAGCTACTACAAACCATGTTGAATTTAGAGTTCCAAATTCATCTATCTAAATTGGAGCGAACAGAGGGAAACATAAATATAAAAACTGCTACTGTAGACGAACGCTTCAACCTAGAAGAACATAATTTGGTGAGCCAAGTGGGATTTTTGTACTGATCATTTCCACCAAGCATCATCAAGATTGGGTGAAAAAATATTTGCTGGTATTTTGGAAACTCGTTATTTCTTAGAAGCTTGGAAACCCATCTCAATGAAAGTGCTTCCACAGTCTGTGCCTAGGGCTACTTGAAGAGGAAACAAACCATAGAGACAAAACTGAGAACTCCTTTATTTTGTCAAGTTTCAAAGAGCTACTACAATCCATATTGGTTTTACAGTTCCAAATTCATCTATCTATATAGAAGAGAACAGTGAGAAACCTAAATATAAAAACTGCTATTGTACACGAACGCTTCAACCTAGAAGAACAAAATTTGGTGAGCCAAATGGGATTTGTGTACTGATCATTATCACCAAGTATCATCAAGATTGGGTGAAAACATATATGCTGGTGTTTCGGAAAATCGTTATTTCATAGCAGCTTGGCAACCCCTCTCAATGAAAGTGCTTTTCCACAGTCTGGGCCTACGGCTACTTGAAGAGGAAACAAACCATAGAGACAAAACTGAGAACTACTTTATTTTGTCAAGTTTCAAAGAGCTACTATAAACCATGTTGGATTTAAAGTTCCAAATTAATCTATCTATATAGGAGAGAACAGAGTGAAACCTAAATATAAAAACTGCTACTGTAGACGAACGCTTCAACCTAGAAGAACAAAATTTGGTGAGCCAAGTGGGATCTGTGTACTTATCATTACCACCAAGTATCATCAAGATTGGGTGAAAAAATATTTGCTGGTATTTCGGAAACTCGTAATTTCTTAGAAGCTTGGCAACCCCTCTCAATGAAAGTGCTTTTCCACAGTCTGTGACTAGGGCTACTTGAAGAGGAAACAAACCATAGAGACAAAACTGAGAACTCCTTTATTTTGTAAAGTTTCAAAGAGCTACTACATCCCATGTTGGATTTAGAGTTTCAAATTTATCTCTCTATATATGAGAGAACAGAGTGAAACCTAAATATAAAAACTGCTACTGTAAACGAACGCTTCAACCTAGAAGAACAAAATTTGGTGAGCCAGGTGGGATCTGTGTACTGATCATTACCACCAAGTATCATCAAGATTGGGTGAAAAAATATTTGCTGGTATTTTTGAAACTCGTTATTTCTTAGAAGCTTGGCAACCCCTCTCAATGAAAGTGCTTTTCCACAGTCTGCCTAGGGCTACTTGAAGAGGAAACAAACCATAGAGACAAAACTGAAAACTCCTTTATTTTGTCAAGTTTCAAAGAGCTGCTACAATCCATGTTGGATTTAGAGTTCCAAATTCATCTATCTATATAGGAGAGAACAGAGGGAAACCTAAATATAAAAACTGCTACTGTAAACGAACGCTTCAACCTAGAAGAACAAAATTTGGTGAGCCATGTGGGATTTGTGTACTGATCATTACCACCAAGTATCATCAAGATTGGGTGAAAAAATATTTGCTGGTATTTTGGAAACTCGTTATTTCTTAGAAGCCTGGCAACCCATCTCAATGAAAGTGCTTCCACAGTCTGTGCCTAGGGCTACTTGAAGAAGAAACAAACCATAGAGACAAAACTGAGAACTCCTTTATTTTTTCATGTTTCAAAGAGCTACTAAAAACCATGTTGGATTTAGAGTTCCAAATTCATCTATCTATACAGGAGAGAACAGAGGGAAACCTAAATATAAAAACTGCTACTGTAGACGAACGCTTCAACCTAGAAGAACAAAATTTGGTGAGCAAAGTGGTATTTGTGTTCTGATCATGACCACCAAGTATCATCAAGATTGGGTGAAAAAACATTTGCTGGTATTTTGGAAACTCGTAATTTCTTAGAAGCTTGGCAACCCCTCTCAATGAAAGTGCTTTTCCACAGTCTGTGACTAGGGCTACTTGAAGAGGAAACAAACCATAGAGACAAAATTGAGAACTCATTTATTTTGTCAAGTTTCAAAGAGCTACTACATACCATGTTGTATTTAGAGTTCCAAATTCATCTATCTTTATATGAGAGAACAGAGTGAAACCTAAATATAAAAACTGCTACTGTAAACGAACGCTTCAACCTAGAAGAACAAAATTTGTTGAGCCAGGTGAGATCTGTACTGATCATTACCACCAAGTATCATCAAGATTGGGTGAAAATATTTGCTGGTATTTTGGAAACTCGTTATTTCTTAGATGCCTGGCAACCCATCTCAATGAAAGTGCTTCCACAGTCTGTGCCTAGGACTACTTGAAGAAGAAACAAACCATAGAGACAAAACTGAGAACTCCTTTAGTTTGTCAAGTTTCAAAGAGCTACTACAATCTATGTTGGATTTAGAGTTCCAAATTCATCTATCTATATAGGAGAGAACAGAGAGAAACCTAAATATCAAAACTGCTATTCTAGACGAACGCTTCAACATAGAAGAAAAAAATTTGGTGAGCCAAGTGGGATTTGTGTACTGGTCATTAGCAACAAGTATCATCAAGATTGGGTGAAAAAATATTTGCTTTTATTTCAGAAACTAGTTATTTCTTAGAAGCTTGGGCACCCCTCTCAATGAAAGTGCTTTTCCACAGTCTGTGCCTAGGGCAACTTGAAGAGAAAACAAACCATAGAGAAAAAACTCAGAACTCCTTTATTTTGTCAAGTTTCAAAGAGCTACTACAAACCATGTTGGATGTAGAGTTCCAAATTCATCTACCTATATATGAGAGAACAGAGTGAAACCTAAATATAAAAACTGCTACTGTAGACGAACGCTTCAACCTAGAAGAACAAAATTTGGTGAGCCAAGTGGGATCTGTGTACTGATCATTACCACCAAGTATCATCAAGATTGGGTGAAAAAATATTTGCTGGTATTTCGGAAACTCGTTATTTCTTAGAAGCTGGGCAACCCCTCTCAATGAAAGTGCTTTTCCACAGTGTGTGCCTAGGGCTACTTGAAGAGGAAAAAAACCGTAGAGACAAAACGGAGAACTTCTTTATTTTGTCAAGTTTCAAAGAGCTACTACAATCCATGTTGGATTTAGAGTTAAAAATTCATCTATCTATATAGGAGAGAACAGAGAGAAACCTAAGTATAAAAACTGCTACTGTAGACCTACACTTCAACCTAGAGGAACAAAATTTGGTGAGCCAAGTGAAATTTGTGTACTGATCATTACCACCAAGTATCATCAAGTTTGGGTGAAAAAATATTTGCTGGTATTTCGGAAACTTGTAATTTCTTAGAAGCTTGGCAACGCCTCTCAATGAAAGTGCTTTTCCACAGTCTGTGACTAGGGCTACTTGAAGAGGAAACAAACCATAGAGACAAAACTGAGAACTCCTTTATTTTGTCAAGTTTCAAAGAGCTACTACAATCCATGTTGGATTTAGAGTTCCAAATTCATCTATCTATATAGGAGAGAACAGAGGGAAACCTAAATATAAAAACTGCTACTGTAGACGAACGCTTCAACCTAGAAGAACAAAATTTGGTGAGCCAAGTGGGATTTGTGTACTGATCATGACCACCAAGTATCATCAAGATTGGGTGAAAAAATATTTGCTGGTATTTTGGAAACTCGTTATTTTTTAGAAGTCTGGCAACCACTATAAATGAAAGTGCTTCCACAGTCTGTGCCTAGGGCTACTTGAAGAAGAAACAAACCATAGAGACAAAACTGAGAACTACTATAGTTTGTCAAGTTTCAAAGAGCTACTACAATCCATGTTGGATTTAGAGTTCCAAATTCATCTCTGTATAGGAGAGAACAGAGAGAAACCTAAATATAAAAACTGCTACTGTAGACGAACGCTTCAACCTAGAAGAACAAAATTTGGTGAGCCAAGTGTGATCTGTGTACTGATCATTACCACCAAGTATCATCAAAATTGGGTGAAAAAATATTTGCTGGTATTTCGGAAACTCGATATTTCTTAAAAGCTGGGCAACCCCTCTCAATGAAAGTGCTTTTCCACAGTGTGTGCCTAGGGCTACTTGAAGAGGAAAAAAACCGTAGAGACAAAACGGAGAACTCCTTTATTTTGTCAAGTTTCAAAGTGCTACTACAATCCATGTTGGATTTAGAGTTCCAAATTCATCTATCTATATAGGAGAGAACAGAGAGAAACATAAGTATAAAAACTGCTACTGTAGACGAACGCTTCAACCTAGAGGAACAAAATTTGGTGAGCCAAGTGAAATTTGTGTACTGATCATTACCACCAAGTATCATCAAGTTTGGGTGAAAAAATATTTGCTGGTATTTCGGAAACTTGTAATTTCTTAGAAGCTTGGCAACCCCTCTCAATGAAAGTGCTTTTCCACAGTCTGTGACTAGGGCTACTTGAAGAGGAAACAAACCATAGAGACAAAACTGAGAACTCCTTTATTTTTTCAAGTTTCAAAGAGCTACTACAATCCATGTTGGATTTAGAGTTCCAAATTCCTCTATCTATATAGGAGAGAACAGAGGGAAACCTAAATATAAAAACTGCTACTGTAGACGAACGCTTCAACCTAGAAGAACAAAATATGGTGAGCCAAGTGGGATTTGTGTACTGATCATGACCACCAAGTATCATCAAGATTGGGTGAAAAAATATTTGCTGGTATTTTGGAAAATCGTTATTTCTTAGAAGTCTGGCAACCACTATCAATGAAAGTGCTTCCACAGTCTGTGCCTAGGGCTACTTGAAGAAGAAACAAACCATAGTGACAAAACTGAGAACTACTTTAGTTTGTCAAGTTTCAAAGAGCTACTACAATCCATGTTGGATTTAGAGTTCCAAATTCATCTCTGTATAGGAGAGAACAGAGAGAAACCTAAATATAAAAACTGCTACTGTAGACGAACGCTTCAACCTAGAAGAACAAAATTTGGTGAGCCAAGTGGGATTTGTGTACTGGTCATTAGCAACAAGTATCATCAAGATTGGGTGAAAAAATATTTGCTGGTACTTCGGAAACTCGTTATTTCTTAGAAGCTTGGCAACCACTCTCAATGAAAGTGCTTTTCCACAGTCTGTGCCTAGGGCAACTTGAAGAGAAAACAAACCATAGAGAAAAAACTCAGAACTCCTTTATTTTGTCAAGTTTCAAAGAGCTACTACAAACCATGTTGGATTTAGAGTTCCAAAATCATCTACCTATATATGAGAGCACAGAGTGAAACCTAAATATAAAAACTGCTACTGTAGACGAACGCTTCAACCTAGAAGAACAAAATCGGTGAGCCAAGTGGGATCTGTGTACTGATCATTAGCAACAAGTATCATCAAGATTGGGTGAAAAAATATTTGCTGGTATTTCGGAAACTCGATATTTCTTAGAAGCTTGGCAACCACTCTCAATGAAAGTGCTTTTCCACAGTGTGTGCCTAGGGCTACTTGAAGAGGAAACAAACCATAGAGACAAAACTGAGAACTCCTTTATTTTGTCAAGTTTCAAAGAGCTACTACAAACCATGTTGGATTTAGTGTTCCAAATTCATCTATCTCTATAGGAGAGAACATAGGGAAACCTAAATATAAAAACTGCTACTGTAGACAAATGCTTCAACCTAGAAGAACCAAATTTGGTGAGCCAAGTGGGATTTGTGTACTCATCATTAGCAACAAGTATCATCCAGATTGGGTGAAAAGATATTTGCTGGTATTTTGGAAACTCGTTATTTCTTAGAAGTCTGGCAACCACTATAAATGAAAGTGCTTCCACAGTCTGTGCCTAGGGCTACTTGAAGAAGAAACAAACCATAGAGACAAAACTGAGAACTACTTTAGTTTGTCAAGTTTCAAAGAGCTACTACAATCCATGTTGGATTTAGAGTTCCAAATTCATCTCTGTATAGGAGAGAACAGAGAGAAACCTAAATATAAAAACTGCTACTGTAGACGAACGCTTCAACCTAGAAGAACAAAATTTGGTGAGCCAAGTGTGATCTGTGTACTGATCATTACCACCAAGTATCATCAAAATTGGGTGAAAAAATATTTGCTGGTATTTCGGAAACTCGATATTTCTTAAAAGCTGGGCAACCCCTCTCAATGAAAGTGCTTTTCCACAGTGTGTGCCTAGGGCTACTTGAAGAGGAAAAAAACCGTAGAGACAAAACGGAGAACTCCTTTATTTTGTCAAGTTTCAAAGTGCTACTACAATCCATGTTGGATTTAGAGTTCCAAATTCATCTATCTATATAGGAGAGAACAGAGAGAAACATAAGTATAAAAACTGCTACTGTAGACGAACGCTTCAACCTAGAGGAACAAAATTTGGTGAGCCAAGTGAAATTTGTGTACTGATCATTACCACCAAGTATCATCAAGTTTGGGTGAAAAAATATTTGCTGGTATTTCGGAAACTTGTAATTTCTTAGAAGCTTGGCAACCCCTCTCAATGAAAGTGCTTTTCCACAGTCTGTGACTAGCTCTACTTGAAGAGGAAACAAACCATAGAGACAAAACTGAGAACTCCTTTATTTTTTCAAGTTTCAAAGAGCTACTACAATCCATGTTGGATTTAGAGTTCCAAATTCCTCTATCTATATAGGAGAGAACAGAGGGAAACCTAAATATAAAAACTGCTACTGTAGACGAACGCTTCAACCTAGAAGAACAAAATTTGGTGAGCCAAGTGGGATTTGTGTACTGATCATGACCACCAAGTATCATCAAGATTGGGTGAAAAAATATTTGCTGGTATTTTGGAAAATCGTTATTTCTTAGAAGTCTGGCAACCACTATCAATGAAAGTGCTTCCACAGTCTGTGCCTAGGGCTACTTGAAGAAGAAACAAACCATAGAGACAAAACTGAGAACTCCTTTAGTTTGTCAAGTTTCAAAGAGCTACTACAATCCATGTTGGATTTAGAGTTCCAAATTCATCTCTGTATAGGAGAGAACAGAGAGAAACCTAAATATAAAAACTGCTACTGTAGACGAACGCTTCAACCTAGAAGAACAAAATTTGGTGAGCCAAGTGGGATTTGTGTACTGGTCATTAGCAACAAGTATCATCAAGATTGGGTGAAAAAATATTTGCTGGTACTTCGGAAACTCGTTATTTCTTAGAAGCTTGGCAACCACTCTCAATGAAAGTGCTTTTCCACAGTCTGTGCCTAGGGCAACTTGAAGAGAAAACAAACCATAGAGAAAAAACTCAGAACTCCTTTATTTTGTCAAGTTTCAAAGAGCTACTACAAACCATGTTGGATTTAGAGTTCCAAAATCATCTACCTATATATGAGAGCACAGAGTGAAACCTAAATATAAAAACTGCTACTGTAGACGAACGCTTCAACCTAGAAGAACAAAATCGGTGAGCCAAGTGGGATCTGTGTACTGATCATTAGCAACAAGTATCATCAAGATTGGGTGAAAAAATATTTGCTGGTATTTCGGAAACTCGATATTTCTTAGAAGCTTGGCAACCACTCTCAATGAAAGTGCTTTTCCACAGTGTGTGCCTAGGGCTACTTGAAGAGGAAACAAACCGTAGAGACAAAACTGAGAACTCCTTTATTTTGTCAAGTTTCAAAGAGCTACTACAAACCATGTTGGATTTAGTGTTCCAAATTCATCTATCTCTATAGGAGAGAACATAGGGAAACCTAAATATAAAAACTGCTACTGTAGACAAATGCTTCAACCTAGAAGAACCAAATTTGGTGAGCCAAGTGGGATTTGTGTACTCATCATTAGCAACAAGTATCATCCAGATTGGGTGAAAAGATATTTGCTGGTATTTCGGAAATTCGTTATTTCTTAGAAGCTTGTCAACCCCTCTCAATGAAAGTGCTTTTACACAGTGTGTGCCTAGGGCTACTTGAAGAGGAAACAATCCATAGAGACAAAACTGAGAACTCTTTTATTTTGTCAAGTTTCAAAGAGCTACTACAATCCATGTTGTAGTTAGAGTTCCAAATTCATCTATCTATATAGGAGAGAACAGAGGGAAACCTAAATATAAAAACTGCTACTGTAGAAGAACGCTTCAACCTAGAAGAACAAAATTTGGTGAGCCAAGTGGGATTAGTGTACTGATCATGACCACCAAGTATCATCAAGATTGGGAGAAAAAATATTTGCTTGTATTTTGGAAACTCGTTATTTCTTAGAAGCCTGGCAACCACTCTCAAAGAAAGTGCTTCCACAGTCTGTGCCTAGGGCTACTTGAAGAAGAAACAAACCATAGAGACAAAACTGAGAACTCCTTTATTTTGTCAAGTTTCAAAGAGCTACTACAAACCATGTTGGATGTAGAGTTCCAAATTCATCTACCTATATATGAGAGAACAGAGTGAAACCTAAATATAAAAACTGCTACTGTAGACGAACGCTTCAACCTAGAAGAACAAAATTTGGTGAGCCAAGTGGGATCTGTGTACTGATCATTACCACCAAGTATCATCAAGATTGGGTGAAAAAATATTTGCTGGTATTTCGGAAACTCGTTATTTCTTAGAAGCTGGGCAACCCCTCTCAATGAAAGTGCTTTTCCACAGTGTGTGCCTAGGGCTACTTGAAGAGGAAAAAAACCATAGAGACAAAACGGAGAACTCCTTTATATTGTCAAGTTTCAAAGAGCTACTACAATCCATGTTGGATTTAGAGTTCCAAATTCATCTATCTATATAGGAGAGAACAGAGAGAAACCTAAGTATAAAAACTGCTACTGTAGACGAACGCTTCAACCTAGAGGAACAAAATTTGGTGAGCCAAGTGAAATTTCTGTACTGATCATTACCACCAAGTATCATCAAGTTTGGGTGAAAAAATATTTGCTGGTATTTCGGAAACTTGTAATTTCTTAGAAGCTTGGCAACGCCTCTCAATGAAAGTGCTTTTCCACAGTCTGTGCCTAGGGCTACTTGAAGAGGAAAAAAACCATAGAGACAAAACGGAGAACTCCTTTATATTGTCAAGTTTCAAAGAACTACTACAATCCATGTTGGATTTAGAGTTCCAAATTCATCTATCTATATAGGAGAGAACAGAGGGAAACCTAAATATAAAAACTGCTACTGTAGACGAACGCTTCAACCTAGAAGAACAAAATTTGGTGAGCCAAGTGGGATTTGTGTACTGATCATGACCACTAAGTATCATCAAGATTGGGTGAAAAAATATTTGCTGGTATTTTGGAAACTCGTTATTTCTTAGAAGTCTGGCAACCATTATAAATGAAAGCGCTTCCACAGTCTGTGCCTAGGGCTACTTGAAGAAGAAACAAACCATAGAGACAAAACTGAGAACTGCTTTAGTTTGTCAAGTTTCAAAGAGCTACTACAATCCATGTTGGATTTAGAGTTCCAAATTCATCTCTGTATAGCAGAGAACAGAGAGAAACCTAAATATAAAAACTGCTACTGTAGACGAACGCTTCAACCTAGAAGAACAAAATTTGGTGAGCCAAGTGGGATCTGTGTACTGATCATTACCACCAAGTATCATCAAGTTTGGGTGAAAAAATATTTGCTGGTATTTCGGAAACTTGTAATTTCTTAGAAGCTTGGCAACCCCTCTCAATGAAAGTGCTTTTCCACAGTCTGTGACTAGGGCTACTTGAAGAGGAAACAAACCATAGAGACAAAACTGAGAACTCCTTTATTTTGTCAAGTTTCAAAGAGCTACTACTATCCATGTTGGATTTAGAGTTCCAAATTCATGTATCTATATAGGAGAGAACAGAGGGAAACCTAAATATAAAAACTGCTACTGTAGACGAACGCTTCAACCTAGAACAAAATTTGGTGAGCCAAGTGGGATTTGTGTACTGATCATGACCACCAAGTATCATCAAGATTGGGTGAAGAAATATTTGCTGGTATTTTGGAAAATCGTTATTTCTTAGAAGTCTTTCAACCACTATCAATGAAAGTGCTTCCACAGTCTGTGCCTAGGGCTACTTGAAGAAGAAACAAACCATAGAGACAAAACTGAGAACTACTTTAGTTTGTCAAGTTTCAAAGAGCTACTACAATCCATGTTGGATTTAGAGTTCCAAATTCATCTCTGTATAGGAGAGAACAGAGAGAAACCTAAATATAAAAACTGCTACTGTAGACGAACGCTTCAACCTAGAAGAACAAAATTTGGTGAGCCAAGTGGGATTTGTGTACTGGTCATTAGCAACAAGTATCATCAAGATTGGTGAAAAAATATTTGCTGGTACTTCGGAAACTCGTTATTTCTTAGAAGCTTGGCAACCACTCTCAATGAAAGTGCCTTTCCACAGTCTGTGCCTAGGGCAACTTGAAGAGAAAACAAACCATAGAGAAAAAACTCAGAACTCCTTTATTTTGTCAAGTTTCAAAGAGCTACTACAAACCATGTTGGATTTAGAGTTCCAAAATCATCTACCTATATATGAGAGCACAGAGTGAAACCTAAATATAAAAACTGCTACTGTAGACGAACGCTTCAACCTAGAAGAACAAAATCGGTGAGCCAAGTGGGATCTGTGTACTGATCATTAGCAACAAGTATCATCAAGATTGGGTGAAAAAATATTCGCTGGTATTTCGGAAACTCGATATTTCTTAGAAGCTTGGCAACCACTCTCAATGAAAGTGCTTTTCCACAGTGTGTGCCTAGGGCTACTTGAAGAGGAAACAAACCATAGAGACAAAACTGAGAACTCCTTTATTTTGTCAAGTTTCAAAGAGCTACTACAAACCATGTTGGATTTAGTGTTCCAAATTCATCTATCTCTATAGGAGAGAACATAGGGAAACCTAAATATAAAAACTGCTACTGTAGACAAATGCTTCAACCTAGAAGAACCAAATTTGGTGAGCCAAGTGGGATTTGTGTACTGATCATTAGCAACAAGTATCATCCAGATTGGGTGAAAAGATATTTGCTGGTATTTCGGAAATTCGTTATTTCTTAGAAGCTTGTCAACCCCTCTCAATGAAAGTGCTTTTACACAGTCTGTGCCTAGGGCAACTTGAAGAGAAAACAAACCATAGAGAAAAAACTCAGAACTCCTTTATTTTGTCAAGTTTCAAAGAGCTACTACAAACCATGTTGGATTTAGAGTTAAAAAAATCATCTACCTATATATGAGAGCACAGAGTGAAACCTAAATATATAAACTGCTACTGTAGACGAACGCTTCAACCTAGAAGAACAAAATCGGTGAGCCAAGTGGGATCTGTGTACTGATCATTAGCAACAAGTATCATCAAGATTGGGTGAAAAAATATTTGCTGGTATTTCGGAAACTCGATATTTCTTAGAAGCTTGGCAACCACTCTCAATGAAAGTGCTTTTCCACAGTGTGTGCCTAGGGCTACTTGAAGAGGAAACAAACCATAGAGACAAAACTGAGAACTCCTTTATTTTGTCAAGTTTCAAAGAGCTACTACAATCCATGTTGGAGTTAGAGTTCCAAATTCATCTATCTATATAGGAGAGAACAGAGGGAAACCTAAATATAAAAACTGCTACTGTAGAAGAACGCTTCAACCTAGAAGAACAAAATTTGGTGAGCCAAGTGGGATTAGTGTACTGATCATGACCACCAAGTATCATCAAGATTGGGAGAAAAAATATTTGCTTGTATTTTGGAAACTCGTTATTTCTTAGAAGCCTGGCAACCACTCTCAAAGAAAGTGCTTCCACAGTCTGTGCCTAGGGCTACTTGAAGAAGAAACAAACCATAGAGACAAAACTGAGAACTCCTTTATTTTGTCAAGTTTCAAAGAGCTACTACAAACCATGTTGGATGTAGAGTTCCAAATTCATCTACCTATATATGAGAGAACAGAGTGAAACCTAAATATAAAAACTGCTACTGTAGACGAACGCTTCAACCTAGAAGAACAAAATTTGGTGAGCCAAGTGGGATCTGTGTACTGATCATTACCACCAAGTATCATCAAGATTGGGTGAAAAAATATTTGCTGGTATTTCGGAAACTCGTTATTTCTTAGAAGCTGGGCAACCCCTCTCAATGAAAGTGCTTTTCCACAGTGTGTGCCTAGGGCTACTTGAAGAGGAAAAAAACCATAGAGACAAAACGGAGAACTCCTTTATATTGTCAAGTTTCAAAGAGCTACTACAATCCATGTTGGATTTAGAGTTCCAAATTCATCTATCTATATAGGAGAGAACAGAGAGAAACCTAAGTATAAAAACTGCTACTGTAGACGAACGCTTCAACCTAGAGGAACAAAATTTGGTGAGCCAAGTGAAATTTCTGTACTGATCATTACCACCAAGTATCATCAAGTTTGGGTGAAAAAATATTTGCTGGTATTTCGGAAACTTGTAATTTCTTAGAAGCTTGGCAACGCCTCTCAATGAAAGAGCTTTTCCACAGTCTGTGCCTAGGGCTACTTGAAGAGGAAAAAAACCATAGAGACAAAACGGAGAACTCCTTTATATTGTCAAGTTTCAAAGAGCTACTACAGTCCATGTTGGATTTAGAGTTCCAAATTCATCTATCTATATAGGAGAGAACAGAGGGAAACCTAAATATAAAAACTGCTACTGTAGACGAACGCTTCAACCTAGAAGAACAAAATTTGGTGAGCCAAGTGGGATTTGTGTACTGATCATGACCACTAAGTATCATCAAGATTGGGTGAAAAAATATTTGCTGGTATTTTGGAAACTCGTTATTTCTTAGAAGTCTGGCAACCATTATAAATGAAAGCGCTTCCACAGTCTGTGCCTAGGGCTACTTGAAGAAGAAACAAACCATAGAGACAAAACTGAGAACTGCTTTAGTTTGTCAAGTTTCAAAGAGCTACTACAATCCATGTTGGATTTAGAGTTCCAAATTCATCTCTGTATAGCAGAGAACAGAGAGAAACCTAAATATAAAAACTGCTACTGTAGACGAACGCTTCAACCTAGAAGAACAAAATTTGGTGAGCCAAGTGGGATCTGTGTACTGATCATTACCACCAAGTATCATCAAGTTTGGGTGAAAAAATATTTGCTGGTATTTCGGAAACTTGTAATTTCTTAGAAGCTTGGCAACCCCTCTCAATGAAAGTGCTTTTCCACAGTCTGTGACTAGGGCTACTTGAAGAGGAAACAAACCATAGAGACAAAACTGAGAACTCCTTTATTTTGTCAAGTTTCAAAGAGCTACTACTATCCATGTTGGATTTAGAGTTCCAAATTCATGTATCTATATAGGAGAGAACAGAGGGAAACCTAAATATAAAAACTGCTACTGTAGACGAACGCTTCAACCTAGAACAAAATTTGGTGAGCCAAGTGGGATTTGTGTACTGATCATGACCCCCAAGTATCATCAAGATTGGGTGAAGAAATATTTGCTGGTATTTTGGAAAATCGTTATTTCTTAGAAGTCAGGCAACCACTATCAATGAAAGTGCTTCCACAGTCTGTGCCTAGGGCTACTTGAAGAAGAAACAAACCATAGAGACAAAACTGAGAACTACTTTAGTTTGTCAAGTTTCAAAGAGCTACTACAATCCATGTTGGATTTAGAGTTCCAAATTCATCTCTGTATAGGAGAGAACAGAGAGAAACCTAAATATAAAAACTGCTACTGTAGACGAACGCTTCAACCTAGAAGAACAAAATTTGGTGAGCCAAGTGGGATATGTGTACTGGTCATTAGCAACAAGTATCATCAAGATTGGTGAAAAAATATTTGCTGGTACTTCGGAAACTCGTTATTTCTTAGAAGCTTGGCAACCACTCTCAATGAAAGTGCTTTTCCACAGTCTGTGCCTAGGGCAACTTGAAGAGAAAACAAACCATAGAGAAAAAACTCAGAACTCCTTTATTTTGTCAAGTTTCAAAGAGCTACTACAAACCATGTTGGATTTAGAGTTCCAAAATCATCTACCTATATATGAGAGCACAGAGTGAAACCTAAATATAAAAACTGCTACTGTAGACGAACGCTTCAACCTAGAAGAACAAAATCGGTGAGCCAAGTGGGATCTGTGTACTGATCATTAGCAACAAGTATCATCAAGATTGGGTGAAAAAATATTCGCTGGTATTTCGGAAACTCGATATTTCTTAGAAGCTTGGCAACCACTCTCAATGAAAGTGCTTTTCCACAGTGTGTGCCTAGGGCTACTTGAAGAGGAAACAAACCATAGAGACAAAACTGAGAACTCCTTTATTTTGTCAAGTTTCAAAGAGCTACTACAAACCATGTTGGATTTAGTGTTCCAAATTCATCTATCTCTATAGGAGAGAACATAGGGAAACCTAAATATAAAAACTGCTACTGTAGACAAATGCTTCAACCTAGAAGAACCAAATTTGGTGAGCCAAGTGGGATTTGTGTACTGATCATTAGCAACAAGTATCATCCAGATTGGGTGAAAAGATATTTGCTGGTATTTCGGAAATTCGTTATTTCTTAGAAGCTTTTCAACCCCTCTCAATGAAAGTGCTTTTACACAGTCTGTGCCTAGGGCAACTTGAAGAGAAAACAAACCATAGAGAAAAAACTCAGAACTCCTTTATTTTGTCAAGTTTCAAAGAGCTACTACAAACCATGTTGGATTTAGAGTTAAAAAAATCATCTACCTATATATGAGAGCACAGAGTGAAACCTAAATATAAAAACTGCTACTGTAGACGAACGCTTCAACCTAGAAGAACAAAATCGGTGAGCCAAGTGGGATCTGTGTACTGATCATTAGCAACAAGTATCATCAAGATTGGGTGAAAAAATATTTGCTGGTATTTCGGAAACTCGATATTTCTTAGAAGCTTGGCAACCACTCTCAATGAAAGTGCTTTTCCACAGTGTGTGCCTAGGGCTACTTGAAGAGGAAACAAACCATAGAGACAAAACTGAGAACTCCTTTATTTTGTCAAGTTTCAAAGAGCTACTACAAACCATGTTGGATTTAGTGTTCCAAATTCATCTATCTCTATAGGAGAGAACATAGGGAAACCTAAATATAAAAACTGCTACTGTAGACAAATGCTTCAACCTAGAAGAACCAAATTTGGTGAGCCAAGTGGGATTTGTGTACTGATCATTAGCAACAAGTATCATCCAGATTGGGTGAAAAGATATTTGCTGGTATTTCGGAAATTCGTTATTTCGTAGAAGCTTGTCAACCCCTCTCAATGAAAGTGCTTTTACACAGTGTGTGCCTAGGGCTACTTGAAGAGGAAACAATCCATAGAGACAAAACTGAGAACTCTTTTATTTTGTCAAGTTTCAAAGAGCTACTACAAACCATGTTGGATTTAGAGTTCCAAATTCATCTACCTACATATGAGAGAACAGAGTGAAACCTAAATATAAAAACTGCTACTATAGACGAACGCTTCAACCTAGAAGAACAAAATTTGGTGAGCCAAGTGGGTCTGTGTACTTATCATTACCACCAAGTATCATCAAGATTGGGTGAAAAAATATTTGCTGGTATTTCGGAAACTCGTTATTTCTTAGAAGCTTGGCAACCCCTCTCAATGAAAGTGCTTATCCACAGTGTGTGCCTAGGGCTACTTGAAGAGGAAACAAACTATAGAGACAAAACTGAGAACTCCTTTATTTTGTCAAGTTTCAAAGAGCTACTACAATCCATGTTGGAGTTAGAGTTCCAAATTCATCTATCTATACAGGAGAGAACAGAGGGAAAAATAAATATAAAAACTGCTACTGTAGAAGAACGCTTCAAACTAGAAGAACAAAATTTGGTGAGCAAAGTGGTATTTGTGTTCTGATCATTACCACCAAGTATCATCAAGATTGGGTGAAAAAATATTTGCTGGTATTTCGGAAACTCGTAATTTCTTAGAAGCTTGGCAACCCCTCTCAATGAAAGTGCTTTTCCACAGTCTGTGACTAGGGCTACTTGAAGAGGAAACAAACCATAGAGACAAAATTGAGAACTCATTTATTTTGTCAAGTTTCAAAGAGCTACTACATACCATGTTGTATTTAGAGTTCCAAATTCATCTATCTTTATATGAGAGAACAGAGTGAAACCTAAATATAAAAACTGCTACTGTAAACGAACGCTTCAACCTAGAAGAACAAAATTTGTTGAGCCAGGTGAGATCTGTACTGATCATTACCACCAAGTATCATCAAGATTGGGTGAAAATATTTGCTGGTATTTTGGAAACTCGTTATTTCTTAGAAGCCTGGCAACCACTCTCAAAGAAACTGCTTCCACAGTCTGTGCCTAGGGCTACTTGAAGAAGAAACAAACCATAGAGACAAAACTGAGAACTCCTTTATTTTGTCAAGTTTCAAAGAGCTACTACAAACCATGTTGGATGTAGAGTTCCAAATTCATCTACCTATATATGAGAGAACAGAGTGAAACCTAAATATAAAAACTGCTACTGTAGACGAACGCTTCAACCTAGAAGAACAAAATTTGGTGAGCCAAGTGGGATCTGTGTACTGATCATTACCACCAAGTATCATCAAGATTGGGTGAAAAAATATTTGCTGGTATTTCGGAAACTTGTTATTTCTTAGAAGCTGGGCAACCCCTCTCAATGAAAGTGCTTTTCCACAGTGTGTGCCTAGGGCTACTTGAAGAGGAAAAAAACCGTAGAGACAAAACGGAGAACTCCTTTATTTTGTCAAGTTTCAAAGAGCTACTACAATCCATGTTGGATTTAGAGTTCCAAATTCATCTATCTATATAGGAGAGGACAGAGAGAAACCTAAGTATAAAAACTGCTACTGTAGACGAACGCTTCAACCTAGAGGAACAAAATTTGGTGAGCCAAGTGAAATTTATGTACTGATCATTACCACCAAGTATCATCAAGTTTGGGTGAAAAAATATTTGCTGGTATTTCGGAAACTTGTAATTTCTTAGAAGCTTGGCAACGCCTCTCAATGAAAGTGCTTTTCCACAGTCTGTGCCTAGGGCTACTTGAAGATTAAACAAACCATAGAGACAAAACTGAGAACTCCTTTATTTTGTCAAGTTTCAAAGAGCTACTACAATCCATGTTGGATTTAGAGTTCCAAATTCATCTATCTATATAGGAGAGAACAGAGGGAAACCTAAATATAAAAACTGCTACTGTAGACGAACGCTTCAACCTAGAAGAACAAAATTTGGTGAGCCAAGTGGGATTTGTGTACTGATCATGACCACCAAGTATCATCAAGATTGGGTGAAAAAATATTTGCTGGTATTTTGGAAACTCGTTATTTCTTAGAAGTCTGGCAACCACTATAAATGAAAGTGCTTCCACAGTCTGTGCCTAGGGCTACTTGAAGAAGAAACAAACCATAGAGACAAAACTGAGAACTACTTTAGTTTGTCAAGTTTCAAAGAGCTACTACATTCCATGTTGGATTTAGAGTTCCAAATTCATCTCTGTATAGGAGAGAACAGAGAGAAACCTAAATATAAAAACTGCTACTGTAGACGAACGCTTCAACCTAGAAGAACAAAATTTGGTGAGCCAAGTGGGATTTGTGTACTGATCATTACCACCAAGTATCATCAAGATTGGGTGAAAAAATATTTGCTGGTATTTCGGAAACTCGTTATTTCTTAGAAGCTGGGCAACCCCTCTCAATGAAAGTGCTTTTCCACAGTGTGTGCCTAGGGCTACTTGAAGAGGAAAAAAACCGTAGAGACAAAACTGAGAACTCCTTTATTTTGTCAAGTTTCAAAGAGCTACTACAATCCATGTTGGATTTAGAGTTCCAAATGCATCTATCTATATAGGAGAGAACAGAGGGAAACCTAAATATAAAAACTCCTACTGTAGACGAACGCTTCAACCTAGAAGAACAAAATTTGGTGAGCCAAGTGGGATTTGTGTACTGATCTTGACCACCAAGTATCATCAAGATTGGGTGAAAAAATATTTGCTGGTATTTTGGAAACTCGTTATTTCTTAGAAGTCTGGCAACCACTATAAATGAAAGTGCTTCCACAGTCTGTGCCTAGGGCTACTTGAAGAAGAAACAAACCATAGAGACAAAACTGAGAACTACTTTAGTTTGTCAAGTTTCAAAGAGCTACTACATTCCATGTTGGATTTAGAGTTCCAAATTCATCTCTGTATAGGAGAGAACAGAGAGAAACCTAAATATAAAAACTACTACTGTAGACGAACGCTTCAACCTAGAAGAACAAAATTTGGTGAGCCAAGTGGGATTTGTGTACTGATCATTACCACCAAGTATCATCAAGATTGGGTGAAAAAATATTTGCTGGTATTTCGGAAACTCGTTATTTCTTAGAAGCTGGGCAACCCCTCTCAATGAAAGTGCTTTTCCACAGTGTGTGCCTAGGGCTACTTGAAGAGGAAAAAAACCGTAGAGACAAAACTGAGAACTCCTTTATTTTGTCAAGTTTCAAAGAGCTACTACAAACCATGTTGGATTTAGTGTTCCAAATTCATCTATCTCTATAGGAGAGAACATAGGGAAACCTAAATATAAAAACTGCTACTGTAGACAAATGCTTCAACCTAGAAGAACCAAATTTGGTGAGCCAAGTGGGATTTGTGTACTGATCATTAGCAACAAGTATCATCCAGATTGGGTGAAAAGATATTTGCTGGTATTTCGGAAATTCGTTATTTCTTAGAAGCTTGTCAACCCCTCTCAATGAAAGTGCTTTTACACAGTGTGTGCCTAGGGCTACTTGAAGAGGAAACAATCCATAGAGACAAAACTGAGAACTCTTTTATTTTGTCAAGTTTCAAAGAGCTACTACAAACCATGTTGGATTTAGAGTTCCAAATTCATCTACCTACATATGAGAGAACAGAGTGAAACCTAAATATAAAAACTGCTACTATAGACGAACGCTTCAACCTAGAAGAACAAAATTTGGTGAGCCAAGTGGGATCTGTGTACTTATCATTACCACCAAGTATCATCAAGATTGGGTGAAAAAATATTTGCTGGTATTTCGGAAACTCGTTATTTCTTAGAAGCCTGGCAACCACTCTCAAAGAAAGTGCTTCCACAGTCTGTGCCTAGGGCTACTTGAAGAAGAAACAAACCATAGAGACAAAACTGAGAACTCCTTTAGTTTGTCAAGTTTCAAAGAACTACTACAATCCATGTTGGATTTAGACTTCCAAATTCATCTATCTATATGGGAGAGAACAGAGAGAAACCTAAATATAAAAACTGCTACTGTAGACGAACGCGTCAACCTAGAGGAACAATATTTGGGGAGCCAAGTGGGATTTGTGTACTGATCATTACCACCAAGTATCATCAAGATTGGGTGAAAAAATATTTGCTGGTATTTCGGAAACGTGTAATTTCTTAGAAGCTTGGCAACCATTCTCAATGAAAGTGCTTTTCCACAGTCTGTGCCTAGGGCTACTTGAAGACCAAACGAACCATAGAGACGAAACTGAGAACTCTTTTATTTTGTCAAGTTTCAAAGAGCTACTACAAACCATGTTGGATTTAGAGTTCCAAATTCATCTATCTATATAGGAGAGAACATAGGGAAACCTAAATATAAAAACTGCTACTGTAGAAAAATGCTTCAACATAGAAGAACAAAATTTGGTGAGCCAAGTGGGATCTGTGTACTGATCATTAGCAACAAGTATCATCAAGATTGGGTGAAAAAATTTTTGCTGGTATTTCGGAAACTCGTTATTTCTTAGAAGCTTGGCGACCAATCTCAATGAAAGTGCTTTTACACAGTGTGTGCCTAGGGCTACTTGAAGTGGAAACAATCCATAGATACAAAACTGAGAACTCCTTTATTTTGTCAAGTTTCAAAGAGCTACTACAAACCATGTTGGATTTAGAGTTCCAAATTCATCTATCTATACAGGAGAGAACAGAGAGAAACCTTAATACAAAAACTGCTACTGTAGACGAACGGTTCAACCTAGAAGAACATAATTTGGTGAACCAAGTGGGATTTGTGTACTGATCATTACCACCAAGTATCATCAAGATTGGGTGAAAAAATATTTGCTGGTATTTTGGAAACTCGTTATTTCTTAGAAGCATGTCAACCCATCTCAATGAAAGTGCTTCCACAGTCTGTGCCTAGGGCTACTTGAAGAGGAAACAAACCATAGAGACAAAACTGAGAACTCCTTTATTTTTTCACGTTTCAAAGAGCTACTACAAACCATGTTGGATTTAGAGTTCCAAATTCATCTATCTATATAGGAGAGAACAGAGGGAAACCTAAATATAAAAACTGCTACTGTAGACGAACGCTTCAACCTAGAAGAACAAAATTTTTTGAGAAAAGTGGGATTTGTGTACTGATAATTACCACCAAGTATCATCAAGATTGGGTGAAAAAATATTTGCTGGTATTTCAGAAACTCGTAATTTCTTAAAAGCCTGGCAACCACTCTCAATGAAAGTGCTTTTCCACAGTCTGTGCCCAGGGATACTTTAAGAGGAAACAAACCATAGAAACAAAACTGAGAACTCCTTTATTTTTTCAAGTTTCAAAGAGCTACTACAAACCATGTTGGATTTAGAGTTCCAAATGCATCTATCTATATAGGAGAGAACAGAGGGAAACCTAAATATAAAAACATCTACTGTAGATGAACGCATCAACATAGAAGATCAAAATTTGGTGAGCCAAGTGGGATTTGTGTTCTGATCATTACCACCAAGTATCATCAAGTTTGGGTGAAAAAATATTTGCTGGTATTTTGGAAACTCGTTATTTCTTAGAACCTTGGCAACCCATCTCAATGAAAGTGCTTTCCACAGTCTGTGCCTAGGGCTACTTGAAGAGGAAACAAACCATAGAGACAAAACTGAGAACTCCTTTATTTTGTCAAGTATCAAAGAGCTACTACAAACCATGTTGGATTTAGAGTTCCAAATTCATCTATCTATACAGGAGAGAACAGAGGGAAACCTAAATATAAAAACTGCTACTGTAGACGAACGGTTCAACCTAGTAGAACACAATTTGGTGAGCCAAGTGGGATATGTGTACTGATCATTACCACCAAGTATGATCAAGATTGGGTGAAAAAATATTTGCTGGTATTTGGAAACTCGTTATTTCGTAGAAGCTTGGCAACCCCTCTCAATAAAAGTGCTTTTCCACAGTGTGTGTCTAGGGCTAATTGAAGAGGAAACAATCCATAGAGACAAAACTGAGAACTCCTTTATTTTGTCAAGTTTCAAAGAGCTACTACAAACCATGTTGGATTTAGAGTTCCAAATTCATCTATCTATACAGGAGAGAACAGAGGGAAACCTAAGTATAAAAACTGCTACTGTAGACGAACGCTTCAACCTAGAAGAACATAATTTGGTGAGCCAAGTGGGATTTGTGTACTGATCATTAGCAACAAGTATCATCAAGATTGGGTGAAAAAATATTTGCTGGTGTTTCGGGAACTCATAATTTCTTAGAAGCTTGGCAACCCCTCTCAATGAAAGTGCTTTTCCACAGTCTGTGACTAGGGCTACTTGAAGAGGAAACAAACCATTTAGACAAAACTGAGAACTCCTTTATTTTGTTAAGTTTCAAAGAGCTACTACAAACCATGTTGGATTTAGAATTCCAAATTCATATATCTATATATGAGAGAACAGAGGGAAACCTAAATATAAAAACTGCTACTGTAGACCAACGCTTCAACCTAGAAGAACAAAATTTGGTGAGCCACGTGGGATTTGTGTACTGATCATTACCACCAAGTATCATCAAGATTGGGTGAAAAAATATTTGCTGGTATTTTGGAAACTCGTTATTTCTTAGAAGCATGGCAACCCATCTCAATGAAAGTGCTTCCACAGTGTGTGCCTAGGGCTACTTGAAGAGGAAACAAACCATAGAGACAAAACTGAGAACTCCTTTATTTTGTCAAGTTTCATAGAGCTACTACAATCCATGTTGGATTTAGATTTCCAAATTCATCTATCTATTTAGGAGAGAACAGAGAGAAACCTAAATATAAAAACTGCTACTGTAGACGAACGCTTCAACCTAGAAGAACAAAATTTGGTGAGCTACGTGGGATTTGTGTACTGATCATTACCACCATGTATCATCAAGATTGGGTTAAAAAAATATTTGCTGGTATTTCGGAAATTCGTAATTTCTTAGAAGCTTGGCAACCCATCTCAATGAAAGTGCTTTCCACAGTCTGTGCCTAGGGCTACTTGAAGAGGAAACAAACCATAGAGACAAAACTGAGAACTCCTTTATTTTGTCAAGTTTTAAAGAGTTACTATAAACCATGTTGGATTTAGAGTTCCAAATTCATCTATCTATATAAGAGAGAACAGAGGGAAACCTAAATATAAAAACTGCTACTGTAGACGAACGCTTCAACCTAGAAGAACAAAATTTGGTGAGCCAAGTGGGATTTGTGTACTGATCATTTCCAACAAGTATAATCAAGATTGGGTGAAAAAATATTTGCTGGTATTTTCTAAACTGCTTATTTCTTACAAGCTTGGCAACCCATTTCAATGAAAGTGCCCTCACAGTCTGTGCCTAGGCCTCTTGAAGAGGAAACAAACCATAGAGACAAAACTGAGAACTCCTTTATTTTGTCAAGTTTCAAAGAGCTACTATAAACCATGTTGGATTTAGAGTTCCAAATTCATCTATCTATATAGGAGAGAACAGAGGGAAACCTAAATATAAAAACTGCTACTGTAGACGAACGCTTCAACCTAGAAGAACAAAATTTGGTGAGCCAAGTGGGATTTGTGTACTGATCATGACCACCAAGTATCATCAAGATTGGGTGAAAAAATACTTGCTGGTATTTTTGAAACTCGTTATTTCTTAGAAGCCTGGCAACCACTCTCAATGAAATTGCTTCCACAGTCTGTGCCTAGGGCTACTTGAAGAAGAAACAAACCATAGAGACAAAACTGAGAACTCTTTTAGTTTGTCAAGTTTCTAAGACCTACTACAAACCATGTTGGCTTTAGAGTTCCAAATTCATCTATCTATATATGAGAGAACAGAGTGAAACCTAAATATAAAAACTGCTACTGTAGACGAACGCTTCAACCTAGAAGAACAAAATTTGGTGAGCCAAGTGGGATCAGTGTACTGATCATTACCACCAAGTATCATCAAGATTGCTGAAAAAATATTTGCTGGTGTTTCGGAAACTCGTTATTTCTTAGAAGCTTGGCAACCCCTCTCAATGAAAGTGCTTTTCCACAGTGTATGCCTAGGGCTACTTGAAGAGGAAACAAACCATAGAGACAAAACTGAGAACTCCTTTATTTTGTCAAGTTTCAAAGATCTACTACAAACCATGTTGGATTTAGAGTTCCAAATTCATCTATCTATACAGGAGAGAACAGAGTGTAACATAAATATAAAAACTGATACTGTAGACGAACGCTTGAACATAGAAGAACAAAATTTGGTGAGCCTAGTGGGATTTGTGTACTCATCATTACCACCAAGTATCATCAAGATTGGGTGAAAAAATATTTGCTGGTATTTCGGAAACTCGTTATTTCTTAGAAGCTTGTCAACCCATATCAATGAAAGTGCTTTCCTCAGTCTGTGCCTAGGGCTACTTGAAGAGGAAACAAACCATAGAGACAAAACTGAGAACTCCTTTATTTTGTCAAGTTTTAAAGAGCTACTTCAAACCATGTTGGATTTAGAGTTCAAAATTCATCTATCTAAATTGGAGCGAACAGAGGGAAACCTAAATATATAAACTGCTACTGTAGACGAAAGCTCCAAACTAGAAGAACAAAATTTGGTGAACCAAGTGGGATTTGTGTACTGATCATTACCACCAAGTATCATCAAGATTGGGTGAAAAAATATTTGCTGGTATTTCGGAAACTCGGAATTTCTTAGAAGCTTGGCAACCCCTCTCAATGAAAGTGCTTTTCCACAGAATGTGCCTAGGGCTACTTGAAGAGGAAACAAACCATAGAGACAAAACTGAGAACTTTTTTATTTTGTCAAGTTTCAAAGAGCTACTACAATCCATGTTGGATTTAGAGTTCCAAATTCATCTATCTATATAGGAGAGAACAGAGAGAAACCTAAATATAAAAACTGCTACTGTAGACGAACGCTTCAACCTAGAAGAACAAAATTAGGTGAGCCAAGTGGGATTTTTGTACTGATCATTACCACCAAGAATCATCAAGTTTGGGTGAAAAAATATTTGCTGGTGTTTCGGAAACTTGTAATTTCTTAGAAGCTTGGCAACCACTCTCAATGAAAGTGCTTTTTCACAGTCTGTGACTAGGGCTACTTGAAGAGGAAACAAACCATAGAGACAAAACTGAGAACTCCTTTATTTTGTCAAGTTTCAAAAAGCTACTACAAACCATGTTGGATTTAGAGTTCCAAATTCATCTATCTATATAGGAGAGAACAGAGGGAAACCTAAATATAAAAACTGCTATTGTAGACGAACACTTCAACCTAGAAGAACAAAATTTGGTGAGCCAAGTGGGATTTGTGTATTGATCATTACCACAAAGTATCATCAAGATTGGGTGAAAAAATATTTGCTGGTGTTTCGGAAACTTGTAATTTCTTAGAAGCTTTGCAACCACTCTCAATTAAAGTGCTTTTCCACAGTTTGTGCCTAGGGTTACTTGAAGAGGAAACAAACCATAGAGACAAAACTGAGAACTCCTTTATTTTGTCAAGTTTCAAAGTGCTACTACAAACCAAGTTGTATTTAGAGTTCCAAATTCATCTATTTATACAGGAGAGAACAGAGGGAAACCTAAATATAAAAACTGCTACTGTGGAGGAACGCTTCAACCTAGAAGAACAAAATTTGGTGAGCCAAGTGGGATTTGTTTACTGATCATTACCACCAAGTATCATCATGTTTGGGTGAAAAAATATTTGCTGGAATTTTGGAAACTCGTTATTTCTTAGAAGCATGTCAACCCATCTCAATGAAAGTGCTTCCACAGTGTGTGAATAGGGCTAGTTGAAGAGGAAACAAACCATAGAGACAAAACTGAGAACTCCTTTATTTTTTCAAGTTTCAAAGAGCTACTACAAACCATGTTGGATTTAGTATTCCAAATTCATCTATCTATATAGGAGAGAACAGAGGGAAACCTAAATATAAAAACTGCTACTGTAGACCAACGCTTCAACCTAGAAGAACAAAATTTGGTGAGAAAAGTGGGATTTGTGGACTGATCATTACCACCAAGTATCATCAAGATTGGGTTAAATAATATTTGCTGGTATTTCAGAAACTCGTAATTTCTTAGAAGCTTGGCAACCACTCTCAATGAAAGTGCTTTACCACAGTCTGTGCCTAGGGATACTTTAAGAGGAAACAAACCATAGAAACAAAACTGAGAACTCCTTTATTTTTTCAAGTTTCAAAGAGCTACTACAAACCATGTTGGATTTAGAGTTCCAAATTCATCTATCTATATAGGAGAGAACAGAGGGAAACCTAAATATAAAAACATCTACTGTAGATGAACGCATCAACATAGAAGATCAAAATTTGGTGAGCCAAGTGGGATTTGTGTTCTGATCATTACCACCAAGTATCATAAGTTTGGGTGAAAAAATATTTGCTGGTATTTTGGAAACTCGTTATTTCTTAGAACCTTGGCAACCCATCTCAATGAAAGTGCTTTACACAGTCTGTGCCTAGGGCTACTTGAAGAGGAAACAAACCATAGAGACAAAACTTAGAACTCCTTTTTTTTCAAGTATCAAAGAGCTACTACAAACCATGTTGGATTTAGAGTTCCAAATTCATCTATCTATACAGGAGAGAACAGAGGGAAACCTAAATATAAAAACTGCTACTGTAGACGAACGCTTCAACCTAGTAGAACAAAATTTGGTGAGCCAAGTGGGATATGTGTACTGATCATTACCACCAAGTATGATCAAGATTGGGTGAAAAAATATTTGCTGGTATTTCGGAAACTCGTTATTTCGTAGAAGCTTGGCAACCCCTCTCAATAAAAGTGCTTTTCCACAGTGTGTGTCTAGGGCTAATTGAAGAGGAAACAATCCATAGAGACAAAACTGAGAACTCCTACATTTTGTCAAGTTTCAAAGAGCTACTACAAACCATGTTGGATTTAGAGTTCCAAATTCATCTATCTATACAGGAGAGAACAGAGGGAAACCTAAGTATAAAAACTGATACTGTAGACGAACGCTTCAAAGTAGAAGAACAAAATTTGGTGAGCCAAGTGGGATTGTGTACTGATCATTAGCAACAATTATCATCAAGATTGGGTGAAAAAATATTTGCTGGTGTTTCGGAAACTCGTAATTTCTTAGAAGCTTGGCAACCCCTCTCAATGAAAGTGCTTTTCCACAGTCTGTGACTAGGGCTACTTGAAGAGGAAACAAACCATAGAGACAAAACTGAGAACTACTTTATTTTGTTAAGTTTCAAAGAACTACTACAAACCATGTTGGATTTAGAATTCCAAATTCATATATCTATATATGAGAGAACAGAGGGAAACCTAAATATAAAAACTTCTACTGTAGACGAACGCTTCAACCTAGAAGAACAAAATTTGGTGAGCCACGTGGGATTTGTGTACTGATCATTACCACCAAGTATCATCAAGATTGGGTGAAAAAATATTTGCTGGTATTTTGGAAACTCGTTATTTCTTAGAAGCATGGCAACCCATCTCAATGAAAGTGCTTCCACAGTCTGTGCCTAGGGCTACTTGAAGAGGAAACAAACCATAGAGACAAAACTGAGAACTCATTTATTTTGTCAAGTTTCAAAGAGCTACTACAATCCATGTTGGATTTAGAGTTCCAAATTCATCTATCTATATAGGAGAGATCAGAGGGAAACCTAAATATAAAAACTGCTACTGTAGACGAACGCTTCAACCTAGAAGAACAAAATTTGGTGAGCCAAGTGGGATTTGTGTACTGATCATTACCACCAAGTATCATCAAGATTGGGTGAAAAAATATTTGCTGGTATTTCGGAAATTTGTAATTTCTTAGAAGCTTGGATACCCCTCTCAATGAAAGTGCTTTTCCACAGTGAGAGCCTAGGGCTACTTGAAGAGGAAACAAACCATAGAGAAAAAACTGAGAACTCCTTTATTTTGTCAAGTTTCATAGAGCTACTACAAACCATGTTGGATTTAGATTTCCAAATTCATCTATCTATTTAGGAGAGAACAGAGGGAAACCTAAATATAAAAACTGCTACTGTAGACGAACGCTTCAACCTAGAAGAACAAAATTTGGTGAGCTACGTGGGATTTGTGTACTGATCATTACCACCAAGTATCATCAAGATTGGGTTAAAAAAATATTTGCTGGTATTTCGGAAACTCCATATTTCTTAGAAGCTTGGCAACCCATCTCAATGAAAGTGCATTTCCACAGTCTGTTCCTAGGGGTACTTGAAGAGGAAACAAACCAGAGAGACCAAACTGAGAACTCCTTTATTTTGTCAAGTTTCAAAGAGCTACTACAAACCATGTTGGATTTAGAGTTCCAAATTCATCTATCTGTATAGGAGAGAACAGAGGGAAACCTAAATATAAAAAATGCTACTGTAGACGAACGCTTCAACCTAGAAGAACTAAATTTGGTGAGCCAAGTGGGATTTGTGTACTGATCTTTAGCAAGAAGTATCATCAAGATTGGGTGAAAAAATATTTGCTGGTATTTCGGAAACTCGTTATTTCTTAGAAGCTTGGCAACCCCTCTCAATGAAAGTGCTTTTCCACAGTCTGCGCCTAGGGCTACTTGAAGAGGAAACAAGCCATAGAGACAAATCTGAGAACTCCTTTATTTTGTCAAGTTTCAAAGTGCTACTACAAACCAAGTTGTATTTAGAGTTCCAAATTCATCTATTTATACAGGAGAGAACAGAGGGAAACCTAAATATAAAAACTGCTACTGTGGAGGAACGCTTCAACCTAGAAGAACAAAATTTGGTGAGCCAAGTGGGATTTGTTTACTGATCATTACCACCAAGTATCATCATGTTTGGGTGAAAAAATATTTGCTGGAATTTTGGAAACTCGTTATTTCTTAGAAGCATGTCAACCCATCTCAATGAAAGTGCTTCCACAGTGTGTGAATAGGGCTAGTTGAAGAGGAAACAAACCATAGAGACAAAACTGAGAACTCCTTTATTTTTTCAAGTTTCAAAGAGCTACTACAAACCATGTTGGATTTAGTATTCCAAATTCATCTATCTATATAGGAGAGAACAGAGGGAAACCTAAATATAAAAACTGCTACTGTAGACCAACGCTTCAACCTAGAAGAACAAAATTTGGTGAGAAAAGTGGGATTTGTGGACTGATCATTACCACCAAGTATCATCAAGATTGGGTTAAATAATATTTGCTGGTATTTCAGAAACTCGTAATTTCTTAGAAGCTTGGCAACCACTCTCAATGAAAGTGCTTTACCACAGTCTGTGCCTAGGGATACTTTAAGAGGAAACAAACCATAGAAACAAAACTGAGAACTCCTTTATTTTTTCAAGTTTCAAAGAGCTACTACAAACCATGTTGGATTTAGAGTTCCAAATTCATCTATCTATATAGGAGAGAACAGAGGGAAACCTAAATATAAAAACATCTACTGTAGATGAACGCATCAACATAGAAGATCAAAATTTGGTGAGCCAAGTGGGATTTGTGTTCTGATCATTACCACCAAGTATCATAAGTTTGGGTGAAAAAATATTTGCTGGTATTTTGGAAACTCGTTATTTCTTAGAACCTTGGCAACCCATCTCAATGAAAGTGCTTTCCACAGTCTGTGCCTAGGGCTACTTGAAGAGGAAACAAACCATAGAGACAAAACTGAGAACTCCTTTTTTTTCAAGTATCAAAGAGCTACTACAAACCATGTTGGATTTAGAGTTCCAAATTCATCTATCTATACAGGAGAGAACAGAGGGAAACCTAAATATAAAAACTGCTACTGTAGACGAACGCTTCAACCTAGTAGAACAAAATTTGGTGAGCCAAGTGGGATATGTGTACTGATCATTACCACCAAGTATGATCAAGATTTGGTGAAAAAATATTTGCTGGTATTTCGGAAACTCGTTATTTCGTAGAAGCTTGGCAACCCCTCTCAATAAAAGTGCTTTTCCACAGTGTGTGTCTAGGGCTAATTGAAGAGGAAACAATCCATAGAGACAAAACTGAGAACTCCTTCATTTTGTCAAGTTTCAAAGAGCTACTACAAACCATGTTGGATTTAGAGTTCCAAATTCATCTATCTATACAGGAGAGAACAGAGGGAAACCTAAGTATAAAAACTGCTACTGTAGACGAACGCTTCAAAGTAGAAGAACAAAATTTGGTGAGCCAAGTGGGATTTGTGTACTGATCATTAGCAACAATTATCATCAAGATTGGGTGAAAAAATATTTGCTGGTGTTTCGGAAACTCGTAATTTCTTAGAAGCTTGGCAACCCCTCTCAATGAAAGTGCTTTTCCACAGTCTGTGACTAGGGCTACTTGAAGAGGAAACAAACCATAGAGACAAAACTGAGAACTACTTTATTTTGTTAAGTTTCAAAGAACTACTACAAACCATGTTGGATTTAGAATTCCAAATTCATATATCTATATATGAGAGAACAGAGGGAAACCTAAATATAAAAACTTCTACTGTAGACGAACGCTTCAACCTAGAAGAACAAAATTTGGTGAGCCACGTGGGATTTGTGTACTGATCATTACCACCAAGTATCATCAAGATTGGGTGAAAAAATATTTGCTGGTATTTTGGAAACTCGTTATTTCTTAGAAGCATGGCAACCCATCTCAATGAAAGTGCTTCCACAGTCTGTGCCTAGGGCTACTTGAAGAGGAAACAAACCATAGAGACAAAACTGAGAACTCATTTATTTTGTCAAGTTTCAAAGAGCTACTACAATCCATGTTGGATTTAGAGTTCCAAATTCATCTATCTATATAGGAGAGATCAGAGGGAAACCTAAATATAAAAACTGCTACTGTAGACGAACGCTTCAACCTAGAAGAACAAAATTTGGTGAGCCAAGTGGGATTTGTGTACTGATCATTACCACCAAGTATCATCAAGATTGGGTGAAAAAATATTTGCTGGTATTTCGGAAATTTGTAATTTCTTAGAAGCTTGGATACCCCTCTCAATGAAAGTGCTTTTCCACAGTGAGAGCCTAGGGCTACTTGAAGAGGAAACAAACCATAGAGAAAAAACTGAGAACTCCTTTATTTTGTCAAGTTTCATAGAGCTACTACAAACCATGTTGGATTTAGATTTCCAAATTCATCTATCTATTTAGGAGAGAACAGAGGGAAACCTAAATATAAAAACTGCTACTGTAGACGAACGCTTCAACCTAGAAGAACAAAATTTGGTGAGCTACGTGGGATTTGTGTACTGATCATTACCACCAAGTATCATCAAGATTGGGTTAAAAAAATATTTGCTGGTATTTCGGAAACTCGATATTTCTTAGAAGCTTGGCAACCCATCTCAATGAAAGTGCATTTCCACAGTCTGTTCCTAGGGGTACTTGAAGAGGAAACAAACCAGAGAGACCAAACTGAGAACTCCTTTATTTTGTCAAGTTTCAAAGAGCTACTACAAACCATGTTGGATTTAGAGTTCCAAATTCATCTATCTGTATAGGAGAGAACAGAGGGAAACCTAAATATAAAAAATGCTACTGTAGACGAACGCTTCAACCTAGAAGAACTAAATTTGGTGAGCCAAGTGGGATTTGTGTACTGATCTTTAGCAAGAAGTATCATCAAGATTGGGTGAAAAAATATTTGCTGGTATTTCGGAAACTCGTTATTTCTTAGAAGCTTGGCAACCCCTCTCAATGAAAGTGCTTTTCCACAGTCTGCGCCTAGGGCTACTTGAAGAGGAAACAAGCCATAGAGACAAATCTGAGAACTCCTTTATTTTGTCAAGTTTCAAAGAGCTACTACAAACCATGTTGGATTTAGAGTTCCAAATTCATCTATCTATATATGAGAGAACAGAGGGAAACCTAAATATAAAAACTGCTACTGTAGACAAATGCTTCAACCTAGAACAACAAAATGTGGTGAGCCAAGTGGGATTTGTGTACTGATCACTACCACCAAGTATCATCAAGATTGGGTGAAAAATATTTGCTGGTATTTCCGAAACTCGTTATTTCTTAGAAGCTTGGCAACCCCTCTCAATGAAAGTGCTTTCCACAGTCTGTGCCTAGGGCTACTTTAAGAGGAAACAAACCATAGAGACAAAACTGAGAACTCCTTTATTTTGTCAAGTTTCAAAGAGGTACTACAAACCATGTTGGATTTAGAGTTCCAAATTCATCTATCTATATAGTAGAGAACAGAGGGAAAACTAAATATAAAAACTGCTACTGCAGACGAACGCTTCAACCTAGAAGAACAAAATTTGGTGAGCCAAGTGGGATTTGTGTACTGATCATTACCACCAAGTATCATCAAGATTGGGTGAAAAAATATTTGATGGTATTTCGGAAACTCGTTATTTCTTAGAAGCTTGGCAACCCCTCTCAATGAAAATGCTTTTCCACAGTCTGTGCATAGGGCTATGTGAAGAGGAATCAAACCATAGAGACAAATCTGAGAACTCCTTTATTTTGTCAAGTTCAAAGAGCTACAACAAACCATGTTGGATTTAGAGTTCCAAATTTATCTATCTATATAGGAGAGAACAGAGGGAAACCTAAATATAAAAATGCTACTGTAGACGAACGCTTCAACCTAGTAGAACAAAATTTGGTGAGCCAAGTGGGATATGTGTACTGATCATTACCACCAAGTATGATCAAGATTGGGTGAAAAAATATTTGCTGGTATTTCGGAAACTCGTTATTTCGTAGAAGCTTGGCAACCCCTCTCAATAAAGTGCTTTTCCACAGTGTGTGTCTAGGGCTAATTGAAGAGAAAACAATCCATAGAGACAAAACTGAGAACTCCTTTATTTTGTCAAGTTTCAAAGAGCTACTACAAACCATGTTGGATTTAGAGTTCCAAATTCATCTATCTATACAGGAGAGAACAGAGGGAAACCTAAGTATAAAAACTGCTACTGTAGACGAACGCTTCAACCTAGAAGAACAAAATTTGGTGAGCCAAGTGGGATTTGTGTACTGATCATTAGCAACAAGTATCATCAAGATTGGGTGAAAAAATATTTGCTGGTGTTTCGGAAACTCGTAATTTCTTAGAAGCTTGGTAACCCCTCTCAATGAAAGTGCTTTTCCACAGTCTGTGACTAGGGCTACTTGAAGAGGAAACAAACCATAGAGACAAAACTGAGAACTCCTTTATTTTGTTAAGTTTCAAAGAACTACTACAAACCATGTTGGATTTTGAATTCCAAATTCATATATCTATATATGCGAGAACAGAGGGAAACCTAAATATAAAAACTTCTACTGTAGACGAACGCTTCAACCTAGAAGAACAAAATTTGGTGAGCCACGTGGGATTTGTGTACTGATCATTACCACCAAGTATCATCAAGATTGGGTAAAAAAATATTTGCTGGTATTTTGGAAACTCGTTATTTCTTAGAAGCATGGCAACCCATCTCAATGAAAGTGCTTCCACAGTCTGTGCCTAGGGCTACTTGAAGAGGAAACAAACCATAGAGACAAAACTGAGAACTCCTTTATTTTTTCAAGTTTCAAAGAGCTACTACAAACCATGTTGGATTTAGAGTTCCAAATTCATCTATCTATATAGGAGAGAACAGAGGGAAACCTAAATATAAAAACTGCTACTGTAGACCAACGCTTCAACCTAGAAGAACAAAATTTGGTGAGAAAAGTGGGATTTGTGTACTGATAATTACCACCAAGTATCATCAAGATTGGGTGAAAAAATATTTGCTGGTATTTCAGAAACTCGTAATTTCTTAGAAGCCTGGCAACCACTCTCAATGAAAGTGCTTTTCCACAGTCTGTGCCTAGGGATACTTTAAGAGGAAACAAACCATAGAAACAAAACTGAGAACTACTTTATTTTTTCAAGTTTCAAAGAGCTACTACAAACCATGTTGGATTTAGAGTTCCAAATTCATCTATCTATATAGGAGAGAACAGAGGGAAACCTAAATATAAAAACATCTACTGTAGATGAACGCATCAACATAGAATATCAAAATTTGGTGAGCCAAGTGGGATTTGTGTTCTGATCATTACCACCAAGTATCATCAAGTTTGGGTGAAAAAATATTTGCTGGTGTTTCGGAAACTCGTAATTTCTTAGAAGCTTGGCAACCCCTCTCAATGAAAGTGCTTTTCCACAGTCTGTGCCTAGGGCTACTTGAAGAGGAAACAAACCATAGAGACAAAACTGAGAACTCCTTTATTTTGTTAAGTTTCAAAGAACTACTACAAACCATGTTGGATTTTGAATTCCAAATTCATATATCTATATATGAGAGAAGAGAGGGAAACCTAAATATAAAAACTGCTACTGTAGACGAACGCTTCAACCTAGAAGAACAAAATTTGGTGAGCCACGTGGGATTTGTGTACTGATCTTTACCACCAAGTATCATCAAGATTGGGTGAAAAAATATTTGCTGGTATTTTGGAAACTCGTTATTTCTTAGAAGCATGGCAACCCATCTCAATGAAAGTGCTTCCACAGTCTGTGCCTAGGGCTACTTGAAGAGGAAACAAACCATAGAGACAAAACTGAGAACTCCTTTATTTTGTCAAGTTTCAAAGAGCTACTACAATCCATGTTGGATTTAGAGTTCCAAATCATCTATCTATATAGGAGAGATCAGAGGGAAACCTAAATATAAAAACTGCTACTGTAGACGAACGCTTCAACCTAGAAGAACAAAATTTGGTGAGCCAAGTGGGATTTGTGTACTGATCATTACCACCAAGTATCATCAAGATTGGGTGAAAAATATTTACTGGTATTTCGGAATTTGTAATTTCTTAGAAGCTTGGATACCCTCTCAATGAAAGTGCTTTTCCACAGTGTGTGCCTAGGGCTACTTGAAGAGGAAACAAACCATAGAGACAAAACTGAGAACTCCTTTATTTGTCAAGTTTCATAGAGCTACTACAATCCATGTTGGATTTAGATTTCCAAATTCATCTATCTATTTAGGAGAGAACCGAGAGAAACTAAACATAAAAACTGCTACTGTAGACGAACGCTTCAACCTAAGAACAAAATTTCTTGAGCCACGTGGATTTGTGTACTGATCATTAACACCATGTATCATCAAGATTGGGTTAAAAAATATTTGCTGGTATTTCGGAATCGTAATTTCTGTAATTTCTTAGAAGCTTGGCAACCCATCTCAATGAAAGTGCTTTCCACAGTCTGTGCCTAGGGCTACTTGAAGAGGAAACAAACCATGGAGACAAAACTGAGAACTCCTTTATTTTGTCAAGTTTTAAAGAGCTACTATAAACCATGTTGGATTTAGATTTCCAAATTCATCTATCTATATAAGAGAGAACAGAGGGAAACCTAAATATAAAAACTGCTACTGTAGACGAACGCTTCAACCTAGAAGAACATAATTTGGTGAGCCAAGTGGGATTTGTGTACTGATCATTTCCACCAAGTATAATCAAGATTGGGTGAAAAAATATTTGCTGGTATTTTCTAAACTCCTTATTTCTTAGAAGCTTGGCAACCCAATTCAATGAAAGTGCTTTCACAGTCTGTGCCTAGGCCTCTTGAAGAGGAAACAAACCATAGAGACAAAACTGAGAACTCCTTTATTTTGTCAAGTTTCAAAGAGCTACTATAAACCATGTTGGATTTAGAGTTCCAAATTCATCTATCTATATAGGAGAGAACACAGGGAAACCTAAATATAAAAACTGCTACTGTAGACGAACGCTTCAACCTAGAAGAACAAAATTTGGTGAGTCAAGTGGGATTTGTGTACTGATCATGACCACCAAGTATCATCAAGATTGGGTGAAAAAATACTTGCTGGTATTTTTGAAACTCGTTATTTCTTAGAAGCCTGGCAACCACTCTCAATGAAATTGCTTCCACAGTCTGTGCCTAGGGCTACTTGAAGAAGAAACAAACCATAGAGACAAAACTGAGAACTCTTTTAGTTTGTCAAGTTTCTAAGACCTACTACAAACCATGTTGGCTTTAGAGTTCCAAATTCATCTACCTATATATGAGAGAACAGAGTGAAACCTAAATATAAAAACTGCTACGGTAGACGAACGCTTCAACCTAGAAGAAC
>NW_027515903.1:655751-782043 GCF_048772815.1 Callospermophilus lateralis
TGAAACTTGACACAATAAAGTAGTTCTATCTGTATGGTTTGTGTCCAATTGAATATTCCCTAGGAGGGAGTGGTGAAACACACTTTCGGTTGGAAGAGATTGCCAAGCTTCCAAAATACTATGAGTGTCCTGAAATCTCAGCATATGTTTTTTCACCCAATCTTGAAGATACTTGGTGGTAATGAGCAGTACACCAAGCCCACTTGGCTCAGCAAATTTCGTTCTTCTAGGTTGAAGCATTCGTTTGCAATAAGAGTTTGAATTTTCAGGTTTCACTCTGTTTTCTCCTATATTGATACATGAATTTGGAACTCTAAATCAAGCACGGTTTGTGCTAGCCCCTTGAAACTTGACACAATTAAGTAGTTCTAAGTTCTATGTGTATGGTTTGTTTCCTCTTGAAGTAGCCCTAGAAGGGAGTGGTGAAACACACTTTCGTTTGAAACGGGTTGCCAAGCTTCCAAAAAACTACGAGTGTCCTGAAATCTCAGCATATGTTTTTTCACACAATCTTGAAGATACTTGGGGGTAATGAGCAGTACACCAGTCCCACTTGGCTAAGCAAATTTCGTTCTTCTAGGTTGAAGCATTCGTTTTCAATAAAAGTTTGAAAATTCGGGTTTCACGATGTTTTCTCCTATATTTATACATGAATTTGGAACTCTAACTCAAACACGGTTTGTGCTAGCCCCTTGAAACTTGACACAATAAAGTAGTTCTAAGTTCTATCTGTACGGTTTGTTTCTTCTTGAAGTAGCCCTAGGAGGGAGTGGTGAAACACACTTTCGGTTGGAAGAGGTTGCCAAGCTTCCAAAAAACTACGAGTGTCCTGAAATCTCAGCATATGTTTTTTCACCCAATCTTGAAGATAGTTGGTGATAATGAGCAGTACACCAATCCCACTGGGTTAAGCAAATTTCGTTCTTTTAGGTTCAAGCATTCGTTGGCAGTAAGAGTTTGAATTTTCAGGTTTCACTATGTTTTCTCCTATATTGATAGATGAATTTGGAACTCCAAATCAAACACGGTTTGTGCTAGCCCCTTGAAACTTGACACAATAAAGTAGTTCTATCTGTATGGTTTGTGTCCAATTGAACTTTCCCTAGGAGGGAGTGGTGAAACACACTTTCGGTTGGAAGAGGTTGCCAAGCTTCCAAAATCCTACGAGTGTCCTGAAATCTCAGCATATGTTTTTTCACCCAATCTTGAAGATACTTGGTGGTAATGAGCAGTACACCTATCCCACTTGGCTAAGCAAATTTCGATCTTCTAGGTTGAAGCATTCGTTTTCAATAAAAGTTTGAAATTTCGGGTTTCACGCTGTTTTCTCTTATATTTATACATGAATTTGGAACTCTAACTCAAACACAGTTTGTGCTAGCCCATTGAAACTTGACACAATAAAGTAGTTCTAAGTTCTATCTGTATGGTTTGTGTCCTATTGAAGTTTCCCTAGGAGGGAGTTGCGAAACACACTTTCGTTTGGAAGAGGTTGCCAAGCTTCCAAAATACTACGAGTGTCCTGAAATCTCAGCATACGTTTTTTCACAAAATCTTGAAGATACTTGGGGGTAATGAGCAGTACACCAATCCCACTTGACTCAGCAAATTTCGTTCTTCTAGGTTGAAGCATTCGTTTGCAATAAGAGTTTGAATTTTCAGGTTTCACTCTGTTTTCTCCTATATTGATACATGAATTTGGAACTCTAAATCAAGAACGGTTTGTGCTAGCCCCTTGAAACTTGACACAATAAGGTAGTTCTACGTTCTATCTGTACGGTTTGTTTCCTCTTGAAGTTGCCCTAGGAGGGAGTGGTGAAGCACACTTTCGTTTGAAAGGGGTTGCCAAGCTTCAAAAAAACTACGAGTGTCCTCAAATCTCAGCATATGTTTTTTCACCCAATCTTGAAGATACTTGGTGGTAATGAGCAGTACACCAATCCCACTTGGCTAAGCAAATTTCGTTCTTCTAGGTTGAAGCATTCGTTTGCAATGAGAGTTTGAGTTTTCAGGTTTCACTCTGTTTTCTCCTCTATTGATACATGAATTTGGAACTCTAAATCAAGCACGGTTTGTGCTAGCCCCTTGAAACTTGACACAATAAAGTAGTTCTAAGTTCGATGTTTATGGTTTGTTTCCTCTTGAAGTAGCCCTAGGAGGGAGTGGTGAAACACACTTTCGTTTGAAACGGGTTGCCAAGCTTCCAAAAAACTACGAGTGTCCTGAAATCTCAGCATAAGTTTTTTCACCCAATCTTGAAGATACTTGAAGATAATGAGCAGTACACCAATCCCACTGGGTTCAGCAAATTTCGTTCTTCTAGGTTGAAGCATCCGTTGGCAGTAAGAGTTTGAATTTTCAGGTTTCACTCTGTTTTCTCCTATATTGATAGATGAATTTGGAACTCCAAATCAAACACGGTTTGTGCTAGCCCCTTGAAACTTGACACAATAAAGTAGTTCTAAGTTCTATCTGTACGGTTTGTTTCCTCTTGAAGTTGCCCTAGGAGAGAGTGGTGAAGCACACTTTCGTTTGAAAGGGGTTGCCAAGCTTCCAAAAAACTACGAGTGTCCTGAAATCTCATGATATGTTTTTTCACCCAATCTTGAAGATACTTGGTGGTAATGAGCAGTACACCAATCCCACTTGTCTAAGCAAATTTCGTTCTTCTAGGGTGAAGCATTCGTTTTCAATAAAAGTTTGAAATTTCGGGTTTCACGCTGTTTTCTCCTATATTTATACTTGAATTTGGAACTCTAACTCAAACACGGTTTGTGCTAGCCCCTTGAATCTTGACACAATAAAGTAGTTCTAAGTTCTATCTGTACGGTTTGTTTTCTCTTGAAGTTGCCCTAGGAGAGAGTGGTGAAGCACACTTTCGTTTGAAAGGGGTTGCCAAGCTTCCAAAATACTACGAGTGTCCTGAAATCTCAGCATATGTTTTTTCACCCAATCTTGAAGATACTTGGTGGTAATGAGCAGTACACCAATCCCACTTGTCTAAGCAAATTTCGTTCTTCTAGGGTGAAGCATTCGTTTTCAATAAAAGTTTGAAATTTCGGGTTTCACGCTGTTTTCTCCTATATTTATACATGAATTTGGAACTCTAACTCAAACACGGTTTGTGCTAGCCCCTTGAATCTTGACACAATAAAGTAGTTCTAAGTTCTATCTGTACGGTTTGTTTTCTCTTGAAGTTGCCCTAGGAGAGAGTGGTGAAGCACACTTTCGTTTGAAAGGGGTTGCCAAGCTTCCAAAATACTACGAGTGTCCTGAAATCTCAGCATATGTTTTTTCACCCAATCTTGAAGATACGTGGTGATAATGAGCAGTACACCAATCCCACTGGGTACAGCAAATTTCGTTCTTCTAGGTTAAAGCATTCGTTGGCAGTAAGAGTTTGAATTTTCAGGTTTCACTATGTTTTCTCCTATATTGATAGATGAATTTGGAACTCCAAATCAAACACGGTTGGTGCTAGCCCCTTGAAACTTGACACAATAAAGTACTTCTATCTGTATGGTTTGTGTCCAATTAAACTTTCCCTAGGAGGGAGTGGTGAAACACACTTTCGGTTGGAAGAGGTTGCCAAGCTTCCAAAATACTATGAGTGTCCTGAAATCTCAGCATATGTTTTTTCACACAATCTTGAAGATACTTGGTGGTAATGAGCAGTACACCAAGCCCACTTGGCTCAGCAAATTTCGTTCTTCTAGGTTGAAGCATTCGTTTGCAATAAGAGTTTGAATTTTCAGGTTTCACTCTGTTTTCTCCTATGTTGATACATGAATTTGGAACTCTAAATCAAGAACGGTTTGTGCTAGCCCCTTGAAACTTGACACAATAAAGTAGTTCTAAGTTCTATGTGTATGGTTTGTTTCCTCTTGAACTAGCCCTAGGAGGGAGTGGTGAAACACACTTTCGTTTGAAACGGGTTGCCAAGCTTCCAAAAACTACGAGTGTCCTGAAATCTCAGCATATGTTTTTTCACCCAATCTTGAAGATACTTGGTGGTAATGAGCAGTACACCAATCCCACTTGGCTAAGCAAATTTCGTTCTTCTAGGTTGAAGCATTCGTTTTCAATAAAAGTTTGAAATTTCGGGTTTCACGCTGTTTTCTCCCATATTTATACATGAATTTGGAACTCTAACGCAAACACGGTTTGTGGTAGCCCCTTGAAACTTGACACAATAAAGTAGTTCTAAGTTCTATCTGTATGGTTTGTGTCCTATTGAAGTTTCCCTAGGAGAAAGTTGCGAAACACACTTTCGTTTGGAAGAGGTTGCCAAGCTTCCAAAATACTACGAGTGTCCTGAAATCTCAGCATATGTTTTTTCACACAATCTTGAAGATACTTGGTGGTAATGAGCAGTACACCAAGCCCACTTGGCTCAGCAAATTTCGTTCTTCTAGGTTGAAGCATTCGTTTGCAATAAGTGTTTGAATTTTCAGGTTTCACTCTGTTTTCTCCTATATTGATACATGAATTTGGAACTCTAAATCAAGAACGGTTTGTGCTAGCCCCTTGAAACTTGACACAATAAAGTAGTTCTAAGTTCTATCTGTACGGTTTGTTTCCTCTTGAATTTGCCCTAGGAGGGAGTGGTGAAGCACACTTTCGTTTGAAAGGGGTTGCCAAGCTTCCAAAAAACTATGAGTGTCCTCAAATATCAGCATATGTTTTTTCACCCAATCTTGAAAATACTTGGTGGTAATGAGCAGTACACCAATCCCACTTAGCTAAGCAAATTTCGTTCTTCTAGGTTGAAGCATTCGTTTGCAATGAGAGTTTGAGTTTTCAGGTTTCACTCTGTTTTCTCCTCTATTGATACATGAATTTGGAACTCTAAATCAAGCACGGTTTGTGCTAGCCCCTTGAAACTTGACACAATAAAGTAGTTCTAAGTTCTATGTGTATGGTTTGTTTCCTCTTGAAGTAGCCCTAGGAGGGAGTGGTGAAACACACTTTCGTTTGAAACGGGTTTCCAAGCTTCCAAAAAACTACGAGTGTCCTGAAATCTCAGCATAAGTTTTTTCACCCAATCTTGAAGATACTTGGTGATAATGAGCAGTACACCAATCCCACTGGGTTCAGCAAATTTCGTTCTTCTAGGTTGAAGCATTCATTGGCAGTAAGAGTTTGAATTTTCAGGTTTCACTCTGTTTTCTCCTATATTGATAGATGAATTTGGAACTCCAAATCAAACACGGTTTGTGCTAGCCCCTTGAAACTTGACACAATAAAGTAGTTCTAAGTTCTATCTGTACGGTTTGTTTCCTCTTGAAGTTGCCCTAGGAGAGAGTGGTGAATCACACTTTCGTTTGAAAGGGGTTGCCAAGCTTCCAAAAAACTACGAGTGTCCTGAAATCTCAGCATATGTTTTTTCACCCAATCTTGAAGATACTTGGTGGTAATGAGCAGTACACCAATCCCACTTGTCTAAGCAAATTTCGTTCTTCTAGGTTGAAGCATTCGTTTTCAATAAAAGTTTGAAATTTCGGTTTCACGCTCTTTTCTCCTATATTTATACATGAATTTGGAACTCTAACTCAAACACGGTTTGTGCTAGCCCCTTGAAACTTGACACAATAAAGTAGTTCTAAGTTCTATCTGTACGGTTTGTTTCCTCTTGATGTTGCCCTAAGAGAGAGTGGTGAAGCACACTTTCGGTTGGAAGAGGTTGCCAAGCTTCCAAAATACTATGAGTGTCCTGAATTCTCAGCATATGTTTTTTCACCCAATCTTGAAGATACTTGGTGGTAATGAGCAGTACACCAAGCCCACTTGGCTAAGCAAATTTCGATCTTCTAGGTTGAAGCATTTGTTTTCAATAAAAGTATGAAATTTCGGGTTTCACGCTGTTTTCTCCTATATTTATACATGAATTTGGAACTCTAACTCAAACACGGTTTGTGCTTGCCCCTTGAAACTTGACACAATAAAGTAGTTCTAAGTTCTATCTGTATGGTTTGTGTCCTATTGAAGTTTCCCTAGGAGGGAGTTGCGAAACACACTTTCGTTTGGAAGAGGTTGCCAAGCTTCCAAAATACTACGAGTGTCCTGAAATCTCAGCATATGTTTTTTCACAAAATCTTGAAGATACTTGGGGGTATTGAGCAGTACACCAATCCCACTTGACTCAGCAAATTTCGTTCTTCTAGGTTGAAGCATTCGTTTGCAATAAGACTTTGAGTTTTCAGGTTTCACTCTGTTTTCTCCTATATTGATACATGAATTTGGAACTCTAAATCAAGAACGGTTTGTGCTAGCACCTTGAAACTTGACACAATAAAGTAGTTCTACGTTCTATCTGTATGGTTTGTTTCCTCTTGCAGTTGCCCTAGGAGGGAATGGTGAAGCACACTTTGGTTTGAAAGGGGTTGCCAAGCTTCAAAAAAACTACGAGTGTCCTCAAATCTCAGCATATGTTTTTTCACCCAATCGTGAAGATACTTGGTGGTAATGAGCAGTACACCAATCCCACTTGTCTAAGCAAATTTCGTTCTTGTAGGTTGAAGCATTCGTTTTCAATAAAAGTTTGAAATTTCGGTTTCACGCTGTTTTCTCCTATATTTATACATGAATTTGGAACTCTAACTCAAACACGGTTTGTGCTAGCCCCTTGAAACTTGACACAATAAAGTAGTTCTAAGTTCTATCTGTCCGGTTTGTTTCCTCTTGATGTTGCCCTAGGAGAGAGTGGTGAAGCACACTTTCGTTTGAAAGGGGTTGCCAAGCTTCCAAAATACTACGAGTGTCCTGAAATTTCAGCATATGTTTTTTCACCCAATCTTGAAGATACTTGGTGATAATGAGCAGTACACCAATCCCACTGGGTACAGCAAATTTCGTTCTTCTAGGTTGAAGCATTCGTTGGCAGTAAGAGTTTGAATTTTCAGGTTTTACTCTGTTTTCCCCTATATTGATAGATGAATTTGGAACTCCAAATCAAACACGGTTTGTGCTAGCCCCTTGAAACTTGACACAATAAAGTAGTTCTATCTGTATGGTTTGTGTCCAATTGAACATTCCCTAGGAGGGAGTGGTGAAACACACTTTCGGTTGGAAGAGGTTGCCAAGCTTCCAAAATACTATGAGTGTCCTGAAATCTCAGCATATGTTTTTTCACCCAATCTTGAAGATACTTGGTGGTAATGAGCAGTACACCAAGCCCACTTGGCTCAGCAAATTTCGTTTTTCTAGGTTGAAGCATTCGTTTGCAATAAGAGTTTGAATTTTCAGGTTTCACTCTGTTTTCTCCTATATTGATACATGAATTTGGAACTCTAAATCAAGCACGGTTTGTGCTAGCCCCTTGAAACTTGACACAATTAAGTAGTTCTAAGTTCTATGTGTATGGTTTGTTTCCTCTTGAAGTAGCCCTAGGAGGGAGTGGTGAAACACACTTTCGTTTGAAACGGGTTGCCAAGCTTCCAAAAAACTACGAGTGTCCTGAAATCTCAGCATATGTTTTTTCACACAATCTTGAAGATACTTGGGGGTAATGAGCAGTACACCAGTCCCACTTGGCTAAGCAAATTTCGTTCTTCTAGGTTGAAGCATTCGTTTTCAATAAAAGTTTGAAAATTCGGGTTTCACGATGTTTTCTCCTATATTTATACATGAATTTGGAACTCTAACTCAAACACGGTTTGTGCTAGCCCCTTGAAACTTGACACAATAAAGTAGTTCTAAGTTCTATCTGTACGGTTTGTTTCTTCTTGAAGTAGCCCTAGGAGGGAGTGGTGAAACACACTTTCGGTTGGAAGAGGTTGCCAAGCTTCCAAAAAACTACGAGTGTCCTGAAATCTCAGCATATGTTTTTTCACCCAATCTTGAAGATAGTTGGTGATAATGAGCAGTACACCAATCCCACTGGGTTAAGCAAATTTCGTTCTTTTAGGTTCAAGCATTCGTTGGCAGTAAGAGTTTGAATTTTCAGGTTTCACTATGTTTTCTCCTATATTGATAGATGAATTTGGAACTCCAAATCAAACACGGTTTGTGCTAGCCCCTTGAAACTTGACACAATAAAGTAGTTCTATCTGTATGGTTTGTGTCCAATTGAACTTTCCCTAGGAGGGAGTGGTGAAACACACTTTCGGTTGGAAGAGGTTGCCAAGCTTCCAAAATCCTACGAGTGTCCTGAAATCTCAGCATATGTTTTTTCACCCAATCTTGAAGATACTTGGTGGTAATGAGCAGTACACCTATCCCACTTGGCTAAGCAAATTTCGATCTTCTAGGTTGAAGCATTCGTTTTCAATAAAAGTTTGAAATTTCGGGTTTCACGCTGTTTTCTCTTATATTTATACATGAATTTGGAACTCTAACTCAAACACAGTTTGTGCTAGCCCCTTGAAACTTGACACAATAAAGTAGTTCTAAGTTCTATCTGTATGGTTTGTGTCCTATTGAAGTTTCCCTAGGAGGGAGTTGCGAAACACACTTTCGTTTGGAAGAGGTTGCCAAGCTTCCAAAATACTACGAGTGTCCTGAAATCTCAGCATATGTTTTTTCACAAAATCTTGAAGATACTTGGGGGTAATGAGCAGTACACCAATCCCACTTGACTCAGCAAATTTCGTTCTTCTAGGTTGAAGCATTCGTTTGCAATAAGAGTTTGAATTTTCAGGTTTCACTCTGTTTTCTCCTATATTGATACATGAATTTGGAACTCTAAATCAAGAACGGTTTGTGCTAGCCCCTTGAAACTTGACACAATAAAGTAGTTCTACGTTCTATCTGTACGGTTTGTTTCCTCTTGAAGTTGCCCTAGGAGGGAGTGGTGAAGCACACTTTCGTTTGAAAGGGGTTGCCAAGCTTCAAAAAAACTACGAGTGTCCTCAAATCTCAGCATATGTTTTTTCACCCAATCTTGAAGATACTTGGTGGTAATGAGCAGTACACCAATCCCACTTGGCTAAGCAAATTTCGTTCTTCTAGGTTGAAGCATTCGTTTGCAATGAGAGTTTGAGTTTTCAGGTTTCACTCTGTTTTCTCCTCTATTGATACATGAATTTGGAACTCTAAATCAAGCACGGTTTGTGCTAGCCCCTTGAAACTTGACACAATAAAGTAGTTCTAAGTTCGATGTTTATGGTTTGTTTCCTCTTGAAGTAGCCCTAGGAGGGAGTGGTGAAACACACTTTCGTTTGAAACGGGTTGCCAAGCTTCCAAAAAACTACGAGTGTCCTGAAATCTCAGCATAAGTTTTTTCACCCAATCTTGAAGATACTTGATGATAATGAGCAGTACACCAATCCCACTGGGTTCAGCAAATTTCGTTCTTCTAGGTTGAAGCATCCGTTGGCAGTAAGAGTTTGAATTTTCAGGTTTCACTCTGTTTTCTCCTATATTGATAGATGAATTTGGAACTCCAAATCAAACACGGTTTGTGCTAGCCCCTTGAAACTTGACACAATAAAGTAGTTCTAAGTTCTATCTGTACGGTTTGTTTCCTCTTGAAGTTGCCCTAGGAGAGAGTGGTGAAGCACACTTTCGTTTGAAAGGGGTTGCCAAGCTTCCAAAAAACTACGAGTGTCCTGAAATCTCATCATATGTTTTTTCACCCAATCTTGAAGATACTTGGTGGTAATGAGCAGTACACCAATCCCACTTGTCTAAGCAAATTTCGTTCTTCTAGGGTGAAGCATTCGTTTTCAATAAAAGTTTGAAATTTCGGGTTTCACGCTGTTTTCTCCTATATTTATACTTGAATTTGGAACTCTAACTCAAACACGGTTTGTGCTAGCCCCTTGAATCTTGACACAATAAAGTAGTTCTAAGTTCTATCTGTACGGTTTGTTTTCTCTTGAAGTTGCCCTAGGAGAGAGTGGTGAAGCACACTTTCGTTTGAAAGGGGTTGCCAAGCTTCCAAAATACTACGAGTGTCCTGAAATCTCAGCATATGTTTTTTCACCCAATCTTGAAGATACTTGGTGGTAATGAGCAGTACACCAATCCCACTTGTCTAAGCAAATTTCGTTCTTCTAGGGTGAAGCATTCGTTTTCAATAAAAGTTTGAAATTTCTGGTTTCACGCTGTTTTCTCCTATATTTATACATGAATTTGGAACTCTAACTCAAACACGGTTTGTGCTAGCCCCTTGAATCTTGACACAATAAAGTAGTTCTAAGTTCTATCTGTACGGTTTGTTTTCTCTTGAAGTTGCCCTAGGAGAGAGTGGTGAAGCACACTTTCGTTTGAAAGGGGTTGCCAAGCTTCCAAAATACTACGAGTGTCCTGAAATCTCAGCATATGTTTTTTCACCCAATCTTGAAGATACTTGGTGATAATGAGCAGTACACCAATCCCACTGGGTACAGCAAATTTCGTTCTTCTAGGTTAAAACATTCGTTGGCAGTAAGAGTTTGAATTTTCAGGTTTCACTATGTTTTCTCCTATATTGATAGATGAATTTGGAACTCCAAATCAAACACGGTTGGTGCTAGCCCCTTGAAACTTGACACAATAAAGTACTTCTATCTGTATGGTTTGTGTCCAATTAAACTTTCCCTAGGAGGGAGTGGTGAAACACACTTTCGGTTGGAAGAGGTTGCCAAGCTTCCAAAATACTATGAGTGTCCTGAAATCTCAGCATATGTTTTTTCACACAATCTTGAAGATACTTGGTGGTAATGAGCAGTACACCAAGCCCACTTGGCTCAGCAAATTTCGTTCTTCTAGGTTGAAGCATTCGTTTGCAATAAGAGTTTGAATTTTCAGGTTTCACTCTGTTTTCTCCTATGTTGATACATGAATTTGGAACTCTAAATCAAGAACGGTTTGTGCTAGCCCCTTGAAACTTGACACAATAAAGTAGTTCTAAGTTCTATGTGTATGGTTTGTTTCCTCTTGAACTAGCCCTAGGAGGGAGTGGTGAAACACACTTTCGTTTGAAACTGGTTGCCAAGCTTCCCAAAACTACGAGTGTCCTGAAATCTCAGCATATGTTTTTTCACCCAATCTTGAAGATACTTGGTGGTAATGAGCAGTACACCAATCCCACTTGGCTAAGCAAATTTCGTTCTTCTAGGTTGAAGCATTCGTTTTCAATAAAAGTTTGAAATTTCGGGTTTCACGCTGTTTTCTCCCATATTTATACATGAATTTGGAACTCTAACGCAAACACGGTTTGTGGTAGCCCCTTGAAACTTGACACAATAAAGTAGTTCTAAGTTCTATCTGTATGGTTTGTGTCCTATTGAAGTTTCCCTAGGAGAAAGTTGCGAAACACACTTTCGTTTGGAAGAGGTTGCCAAGCTTCCAAAATACTACGAGTGTCCTGAAATCTCAGCATATGTTTTTTCTCAAAATCTTGAAGATACTTGGTGGTAATGAGCAGTACACCAATCCCACTTGACTCAGAAAATTTCGTTCTTCTAGGTTGAAGCATTCGTTTGCAATAAGTGTTTGAATTTTCAGGTTTCACTCTGTTTTCTCCTATATTGATACATGAATTTGGAACTCTAAATCAAGAACGGTTTGTGCTAGCCCCTTGAAACTTGACACAATAAAGTAGTTCTAAGTTCTATCTGTACGGTTTGTTTCCTCTTGAATTTGCCCTAGGAGGGAGTGGTGAAGCACACTTTCGTTTGAAAGGGGTTGCCAAGCTTCCAAAAAACTACGAGTGTCCTCAAATATCAGCATATGTTTTTTCACCCAATCTTGAAAATACTTGGTGGTAATGAGCAGTACACCAATCCCACTTGGCTAAGCAAATTTCGTTCTTCTAGGTTGAAGCATTCGTTTGCAATGAGAGTTTGAGTTTTCAGGTTTCACTCTGTTTTCTCCTCTATTGATACATGAATTTGGAACTCTAAATCAAGCACGGTTTGTTCTAGCCCCTTGAAACTTGACACAATAAAGTAGTTCTAAGTTCTATGTGTATGGTTTGTTTCCTCTTGAAGTAGCCCTAGGAGGGAGTGGTGAAACACACATTCGTTTGAAACGTGTTGCCAAGCTTCCAAAAAACTACGAGTGTCCTGAAATCTCAGCATATGTTTTTTCACCCAATCTTGAAGATACTTGGTGATAATGAGCAGTACACCAATCCCACTTGACTCAGCAAATTTCGTTCTTCTAGGTTGAAGCATTCGTTTGCAATAAGAGTTTGAGTTTTCACGTTTCACTCTGTTTTCTCTTATATTGATACATGAATTTGGAACTCTAAATCAAGAACAGTTTGTGCTAGCCCCATGAAACTTGACACAATAAAGTAGTTCTAAGTTCTATTTGTACGGTTTGTTTCCTCTTGAAGTTGCCCTAGGAGAGAGTGGTGAAGCACACTTTCGTTTGAAAGGGGTTGCCAAGCTTCCAAAAAACTACGAGTGTCCTGAAATCTCAGCATACGTTTTTTCACCCAATCTTGAAGATACTTGGTGGTAATGAGCAATACACCAATCCCACTTGGCTAAGCAAATTTCGTTCTTCTAGGTTGAAGCATTCGTTTTCAATAAAAGTTTGAAATTTCGGGTTTCACGCTGTTTTCTCCCATATTTATACATGAATTTGGAACTCTAACTCAAACACGGTTTGTGCTAGCCCCTTGAAACTTGACACAATAAAGTAGTTCTAAGTTCTATCTGTATGGTTTGTTTCCTCTTGAAGTTTCCCTAGGAGGGAGTGGTGAAACACACTTTCGTTTGGAAGAGGATGCCAAGCTTTTAAAATACTACGAGTGTCCTGAATTCTCAGCATATGTTTTTTCACCCAATCTTAAAGATACTTGGAGGTAATGAGCAGTACACGAATCCCACTTGGCTCAGCAAAATTCGTTCTTCTAGGTTGAAGCATTCGTTTGCAATAAGAGTTTGAATTTTCAGGTTTCACTCTGTTTTCTCCTATATTGATACATGAATTTGGAACTCTAAATCAAGCACGTTTTGTGCTAGCCCCTTGAAACTTGACACAGTAAAGTAGTTCTAAGTTCTATCTGTATGGTTTGTGTCCTATTGAAGTTTCCCTAGGAGGGAGTTGCGAAACACACTTTCGTTTGAAAGAGGTTGCAAGCTTCCAAAATACTACGAGTGTCCTGAAATCTCAGCATATGTTTTTTCACCCAATCTTGAAGATACTTGGGGGTAATGAGCAGTTCACCAATCCCCCTTGACTCAGCAAATTTCGTTCTTCTAGGTTGAAGCATTCGTTTGCAATAAGAGTTTGAGTGTTCAGGTTTCACTCTGTTTTCTCCTATATTGATACATGAATTTGGAACTCTAAATCAAGAACGGTTAGTGCTAGAACCCTTGAAACTTGACACAATAAAGTAGGTCTAAGTTCTATCTGTACGGTTTGTTTCCTCTTGAAGTTGCCCTAGGAGGGAGTGGTGAAGCACACTTTCGTTTGAAAGGGGTTGCCAAGCTTCCAAAAACTACGAGTGTCCTGAAATCTCAGCATATGTTTTTTCACCCAATCTTGAAGATACTTGGTGGTAATGAGCAGTACACCCATCCCACTTGGCTAAGCAAATTTCGTTCTTCTAGGTTGAAGCATTCATTTTCAATAAAAGTTTGAAATTTCGGGTTTCACGCTGTTTTCTCCTATATTTATACATGAATTTGGAACTCTAACTCAAACACGGTTTGTGCTAGCCCCTTGAAACTTGACACAATAAAGTAGTTCAAAGTTCTATCTGTATGGTTTGTTTCCTCTTGAAGTTTCCCTAGGAGGCAGTGGTGAAACACACTTTCGTTTGGAAGAGGTTGCCAAGCTTTTAAAATACTACGAGTGTCCTGAAATCTCAGCATATGTTTTTTCACACAATCTTGAAGATACTTGGTGATAATGAGCAGTACACCAATCCCACTGGGTTCAGCAAATTTCGTTCTTCTAGGTTGAAGCATTCGTTGGCAGTAAGAGTTTGAATTTTCAGGTTTCACTCTGTTTTCACCTATATTAATAGATGAATTTGGAACTCCAAATCAAACATGGTTTGTGCTAGTCCCTTGAAACTTGACACAATAAAGTAGTTATAAGTTCTATCTGTATGGTTTGTTTCCTCTTGAAGTAGCCCTAGGAGGGAGTGGTGAAACACACTTTCGTTTGAAACGGGTTGCCAAGCTTCCAAAAAACTACGTGTTTCCTGAAATCTCAGCATATGTTTTTTCACCCAATCTTGAAGATACTTGGTGATAATGAGCAGTACACCAATCCCACTGGGTTCAGCAAATTTCGGTCTTCTAGGTTGAAGCATTCGTTGGCAGTTAGAGTTTGAATTTTCAGGTTTCACTCTGTTTTCTCCTATATTGATAGATGAATTTGGAACTCCAAATCAAACACGGATTGTGCTAGCCCCTTGAAACTTGACACAATTAAGTAGTTCTAAGTTCTATGTGTATGGTTTGTTTCCTCTTGAAGTAGCCCTAGGAGGGAGTGGTGAAACACACTTTCGTTTGAAACGGGTTGCCAAGCTTCCAAAAAACTACGAGTGTCCTGAAATCTCAGCATATGTTTTTTCACACAATCTTGAAGATACTTGGGGGTAATGAGCAGTACACCAGTCCCACTTGGCTAAGCAAATTTCGTTCTTCTAGGTTGAAGCATTCGTTTTCAATAAAAGTTTGAAAATTCGGGTTTCACGATGTTTTCTCCTATATTTATACATGAATTTGGAACTCTAACTCAAACACGGTTTGTGCTAGCCCCTTGAAACTTGACACAATAAAGTAGTTCTAAGTTCTATCTGTACGGTTTGTTTCTTCTTGAAGTAGCCCTAGGAGGGAGTGGTGAAACACACTTTCGGTTGGAAGAGGTTGCCAAGCTTCCAAAAAACTACGAGTGTCCTAAAATCTCAGCATATGTTTTTTCACCCAATCTTGAAGATAGTTGGTGATAATGAGCAGTACACCAATCCCACTGGGTTAAGCAAATTTCGTTCTTTTAGGTTCAAGCATTCGTTGGCAGTAAGAGTTTGAATTTTCAGGTTTCACTATGTTTTCTCCTATATTGATAGATGAATTTGGAACTCCAAATCAAACACGGTTTGTGCTAGCCCCTTGAAACTTGACACAATAAAGTAGTTCTATCTGTATGGTTTGTGTCCAATTGAACTTTCCCTAGGAGGGAGTGGTGAAACACACTTTCGGTTGGAAGAGGTTGCCAAGCTTCCAAAATCCTACGAGTGTCCTGAAATCTCAGCATATGTTTTTTCACCCAATCTTGAAGATACTTGGTGGTAATGAGCAGTACACCTATCCCACTTGGCTAAGCAAATTTCGATCTTCTAGGTTGAAGCATTCGTTTTCAATAAAAGTTTGAAATTTCGGGTTTCACGCTGTTTTCTCTTATATTTATACATGAATTTGGAACTCTAACTCAAACACAGTTTGTGCTAGCCCCTTGAAACTTGACACAATAAAGTAGTTCTAAGTTCTATCTGTATGGTTTGTGTCCTATTGAAGTTTCCCTAGGAGGGAGTTGCGAAACACACTTTCGTTTGGAAGAGGTTGCCAAGCTTCCAAAATACTAGGAGTGTCCTGAAATCTCAGCATATGTTTTTTCACAAAATCTTGAAGATACTTGGGGGTAATGAGCAGTACACCAATCCCACTTGACTCAGCAAATTTCGTTCTTCTAGGTTGAAGCATTCGTTTGCAATAAGAGTTTGAATTTTCAGGTTTCACTCTGTTTTCTCCTATATTGATACATGAATTTGGAACTCTAAATCAAGAACGGTTTGTGCTAGCCCCTTGAAACTTGACACAATAAAGTAGTTCTACGTTCTATCTGTACGGTTTGTTTCCTCTTGAAGTTGCCCTAGGAGGGAGTGGTGAAGCACACTTTCGTTTGAAAGGGGTTGCCAAGCTTCAAAAAAACTACGAGTGTCCTCAAATCTCAGCATATGTTTTTTCACCCAATCTTGAAGATACATGGTGGTAATGAGCAGTACACCAATCCCACTTGGCTAAGCAAATTTCGTTCTTCTAGGTTGAAGCATTCGTTTGCAATGAGAGTTTGAGTTTTCAGGTTTCAATCTGTTTTCTCCTCTATTGATACATGAATTTGGAACTCTAAATCAAGCACGGTTTGTGCTAGCCCCTTGAAACTTGACACAATAAAGTAGTTCTAAGTTCGATGTTTATGGTTTGTTTCCTCTTGAAGTAGCCCTAGGAGGGAGTGGTGAAACACACTTTCGTTTGAAACGGGTTGCCAAGCTTCCAAAAAACTACGAGTGTCCTGAAATCTCAGCATAAGTTTTTTCACCCAATCTTGAAGATACTTGATGATAATGAGCAGTACACCAATCCCACTGGGTTCAGCAAATTTCGTTCTTCTAGGTTGAAGCATCCGTTGGCAGTAAGAGTTTGAATTTTCAGGTTTCACTCTGTTTTCTCCTATATTGATAGATGAATTTGGAACTCCAAATCAAACACGGTTTGTGCTAGCCCCTTGAAACTTGACACAATAAAGTAGTTCTAAGTTCTATCTGTACGGTTTGTTTCCTCTTGAAGTTGCCCTAGGAGAGAGTGGTGAAGCACACTTTCGTTTGAAAGGGGTTGCCAAGCTTCCAAAAAACTACGAGTGTCCTGAAATCTCATCATATGTTTTTTCACCCAATCTTGAAGATACTTGGTGGTAATGAGCAGTACACCAATCCCACTTGTCTAAGCAAATTTCGTTCTTCTAGGGTGAAGCATTCGTTTTCAATAAAAGTTTGAAATTTCGGGTTTCACGCTGTTTTCTCCTATATTTATACTTGAATTTGGAACTCTAACTCAAACACGGTTTGTGCTAGCCCCTTGAATCTTGACACAATAAAGTAGTTCTAAGTTCTATCTGTACGGTTTGTTTTCTCTTGAAGTTGCCCTAGGAGAGAGTGGTGAAGCACACTTTCGTTTGAAAGGGGTTGCCAAGCTTCCAAAATACTACGAGTGTCCTGAAATCTCAGCATATGTTTTTTCACCCAATCTTGAAGATACTTGGTGGTAATGAGCAGTACACCAATCCCACTTGTCTAAGCAAATTTCGTTCTTCTAGGGTGAAGCATTCGTTTTCAATAAAAGTTTGAAATTTCGGGTTTCACGCTGTTTTCTCCTATATTTATACATGAATTTGGAACTCTAACTCAAACACGGTTTGTGCTAGCCCCTTGAATCTTGACACAATAAAGTAGTTCTAAGTTCTATCTGTACGGTTTGTTTTCTCTTGAAGTTGCCCTAGGAGAGTGTGGTGAAGCACACTTTCATTTGAAAGGGGTTGCCAAGCTTCCAAAATACTACGAGTGTCCTGAAATCTCAGCATATGTTTTTTCACCCAATCTTGAAGATACTTGGTGATAATGAGCAGTACACCAATCCCACTGGGTACAGCAAATTTCGTTCTTCTAGGTTAAAGCATTCGTTGGCAGTAAGAGTTTGAATTTTCAGGTTTCACTATGTTTTCTCCTATATTGATAGATGAATTTGGAACTCCAAATCAAACACGGTTGGTGCTAGCCCCTTGAAACTTGACACAATAAAGTACTTCTATCTGTATGGTTTGTGTCCAATTAAACTTTCCCTAGGAGGGAGTGGTGAAACACACTTTCGGTTGGAAGAGGTTGCCAAGCTTCCAAAATACTATGAGTGTCCTGAAATCTCAGCATATGTTTTTTCACCCAATCTTGAAGATACTTGGTGGTAATGAGCAGTACACCAAGCCCACTTGGCTCAGCAAATTTCGTTCTTCTAGGTTGAAGCATTCGTTTGCAATAAGAGTTTGAATTTTCAGGTTTCACTCTGTTTTCTCCTATGTTGATACATGAATTTGGAACTCTAAATCAAGAAAGGTTTGTGCTAGCCCCTTGAAACTTGACACAATAAAGTAGTTCTAAGTTCTATGTGTATGGTTTGTTTCCTCTTGAACTAACCCTAGGAGGGAGTGGTGAAACACACTTTCGTTTGAAACTGGTTGCCAAGCTTCCAAAAACTACGAGTGTCCTGAAATCTCAGCATATGTTTTTTCACCCAATCTTGAAGATACTTGGTGGTAATGAGCAGTACACCAATCCCACTTGGCTAAGCAAATTTCGTTCTTCTAGGTTGAAGCATTCGTTTTCAATAAAAGTTTGAAATTTCGGGTTTCACGCTGTTTTCTCCCATATTTATACATGAATTTGGAACTCTAACGCAAACACGGTTTGTGGTAGCCCCTTGAAACTTGACACAATAAAGTAGTTCTAAGTTCTATCTGTATGGTTTGTGTCCTATTGAAGTTTCCCTAGGAGAAAGTTGCGAAACACACTTTCGTTTGGAAGAGGTTGCCAAGCTTCCAAAATACTACGAGTGTCCTGAAATCTCAGCATATGTTTTTTCTCAAAATCTTGAAGATACTTGGTGGTAATGAGCAGTACACCAATCCCACTTGACTCAGAAAATTTCGTTCTTCTAGGTTGAAGCATTCGTTTGCAATAAGTGTTTGAATTTTCAGGTTTCACTCTGTTTTCTCCTATATTGATACATGAATTTGGAACTCTAAATCAAGAACGGTTTGTGCTAGCCCCTTGAAACTTGACACAATAAAGTAGTTCTAAGTTCTATCTGTACGGTTTGTTTCCTCTTGAATTTGCCCTAGGAGGGAGTGGTGAAGCACACTTTCGTTTGAAAGGGGTTGCCAAGCTTCCAAAAAACTACGAGTGTCCTCAAATATCAGCATATGTTTTTTCACCCAATCTTGAAGATACTTGGTGGTAATGAGCAGTACACCAATCCCACTTGGCTAAGCAAATTTCGTTCTTCTAGGTTGAAGCATTCGTTTGCAATGAGAGTTTGAGTTTTCAGGTTTCACTCTGTTTTCTCCTCTATTGATACATGAATTTCGAACTCTAAATCAAGCACGGTTTGTTCTAGCCCCTTGAAACTTGACACAATAAAGTAGTTCTAAGTTCTATGTGTATGGTTTGTTTCCTCTTGAAGTAGCCCTAGGAGGGAGTGGTGAAACACACTTTCGTTTGAAACGGGTTGCCAAGCTTCCAAAAAACTACGAGTGTCCTGAAATCTCAGCATATGTTTTTTCACCCAATCTTGAAGATACTTGGTGATAATGAGCAGTACACCAATCCCACTTGACTCAGCAAATTTCGTTCTTCTAGGTTGAAGCATTCGTTTGCAATAAGAGTTTGAGTTTTCACGTTTCACTCTGTTTTCTCTTATATTGATACATGAATTTGGAACTCTAAATCAAGAACAGTTTGTGCTAGCCCCATGAAACTTGACACAATAAAGTAGTTCTAAGTTCTATTTGTACGGTTTGTTTCCTCTTGAAGTTGCCCTAGGAGAGAGTGGTGAAGCACACTTTCGTTTGAAAGGGGTTGCCAAGCTTCCAAAAAACTACGAGTGTCCTGAAATCTCAGCATACGTTTTTTCACCCAATCTTGAAGATACTTGGTGGTAATGAGCAGTATACCAATCCCACTTGGCTAAGCAAATTTCGTTCTTCTAGGTTGAAGCATTCGTTTTCAATAAAAGTTTGAAATTTCGGGTTTCACGCTATTTTCTCCTATATTGATACATGAATTTGGAACTCTAAATCAAGCACGTTTTGTGCTAGCCACTTGAAACTTGACACAGTAAAGTAGTTCTAAGTTCTATCTGTATGGTTTGTTTCCTCTTGAAGTTTCCCTAGGAGGTAGTGGTGAAACACACTTTCGTTTGGAAGAGATTGCCAAGCTTTTAAAATACTACGAGTGTCCTGAAATCTCAGCATATGTTTTTTCACACAATCTTGAAGATACTTGGTGATAATGAGCAGTACACCAATCCCACTGGGTTCAGCAAATTTCGTTCTTCTAGGTTGAAGCATTCGTTGGCAGTAAGAGTTTGAATTTTCAGGTTTCACTCTGTTTTCACCTATATTGATAGATGAATTTGGAACTCCAAATCAAACATGGTTTGTGCTAGTCCCTTGAAACTTGACACAATAAAGTAGTTCTAAGTTCTATCTGTATGGTTTGTGTCCAATTGAAGTTTCCCTAGGAGGGAGTGGTGAAACACACTTTCGTTTGAAACGGGTTGCCAAGCTTCCAAAAAACTACGTGTTTCCTGAAATCTCAGCATATGTTTTTTCACCCAATCTTGAAGATACTTGGTGATAATGAGCAGTACACCAATCCCACTGGGTTCAGCAAATTTCGGTCTTCTAGGTTGAAGCATTCGTTTCAGTTAGAGTTTGAATTTTCAGGTTTCACTCTGTTTTCTCCTATATTGATAGATGAATTTGGAACTCCAAATCAAACACGGATTGTGCTAGCCCCTTGAAACTTGACACAATAAAGTAGTTCTAAGTTCTATCTGTATTGTTTGTGTTAAATTGAAATTTCCCAAGGAGGGAGTGGTGAAACACACTTTCGTTTGGAAGAGGTTGCCAAGCTTCCAAAATACTACGAGTTTCCTGAAATCTCAGCATATGTTTTTTCACCCAATCTTGAAGATACTTGGTGGTAATGAACAGTACACCAAGCCCACTTGGCTCAGCAAATTTCGTTCTTCTAGGTTGAAGCATTCGTTTGCAATAAGAGTTTGAATTTTCAGGGTTCACTCTGTTTTCTCCTATATTGATACATGAATTTGGTACTCTAAATCAAGCACGTTTTGTCCTAGCCCCTTGAAACTTGACACAATAAAGTAGTTGTAAGTTCTATCTGTATGGTTTGTGTCCTATTGAAGTTTCCCTAGGAGGGAGTTGCGAAACACACTTTCATTTGGAAGAGGTTGCCAAGCTTCCAAAATACGACGAGTGTCCTGAAATCTCAGCATATGTTTTTTCACCCAATCTTGAAGATACTTGGGGGTAATGAGAAGTTCACCAATCCCACTTGACTCAGCAAATTTCGTTCTTCTAGGTTGAAGCATTCGTTTGCAATAAGAGTTTGAGTTTTCAGGTTTCACTCTGTTTTCTCCTATATTGATACATGAATTTGGAACTCTAAATCAAGAACGGTTTGTGCTAGAACCCTTGAAACTTGACACAATAAAGTAGTTCTAAGTTCTATCTGTACGGATTGTTTTCTCTTGAAGTTGCCCTAGGAGGGAGTGGTGAAGCACACTTTCGTTTGAAAGGGGTTGCCAAGCTTCCAAAAACAACGAGTGTCCTGAAATCTGAGCATATGTTTTTTCATCCAATCTTGAAGATACTTGGTGGTAATGAGCAGTACACCAATCCCACTGGATTCAGCAAATTTCGTTCTTCTAGGTTGAAGCATTCGTTTTCAATAAAAGTTTGAAATTTCGGGTTTCACGCTGTTTTCTCCTATATTTATACATGAATTTGGAACTCTAACTCAAACACGGTTTGTGCTAGCCCCTTGAAACTTGACACAATAAAGTAGTTCTAAGTTCTATCTGTACGGTGTGTTTCCTCTTGAAGTTGCCCTAGGAGGGAGTGGTGAAGCACTCTTTCGTTTGAAAGGGGTTGCCAAGCTTCCAAAAAACTACGAGTGTCCTGAAATCTCAGCATATGTTTTTTCAACCAATCTTGAAGATACTTGGTGGTAATGAGCAGTACACGAATCCCACTTGGCTAAGCAAATTTCGTTCTTCTAGGTTGAAGCATTCGTTTTCAATAAAAGTTTGAAATTTCGGGTTTCACGCTGTTTTCTCAAATATATTTATACATGAATTTGGAACTCTAACTCAAACACGGTTTGTGCTAGCCCCTTGAAACTTGACACAATAAAGTAGTTCTAAGTTCTATCTGTATGGTTTGTTTCCTCTTGAAGTTTCCCTAGGAGGGAGTGGTGAAACACACTTTCGTTTGGAACAGGTTTCCAAGCTTTTAAAATACTACGAGTGTCCTGAAATCTCAGCATATGTTTTTTCACAAAATCTTGAAGATACTTGGTGATAATGAGCAGTACACCAATCCCACTTGGCTCAGCAAATTTCGTTCTTCTAGGTTGAAGCATTCGTTTGCAATAAGAGTTTGAATTTTCAGGTTTCACTCGTTTTCTTCTATATTGATACATGAATTTGAAACTATAAATCAAGCACGGTTTGTGCTAGCCCCTTGAAACTTGACACAATAAAGTAGTTCTAAGTTCTATGTGAATGGTTTGTTTCCTCTTGAAGTAGCCGTAGGAGGGAGTGGTGAAACACACTTTCGTCGAAACGGGTTGCCAAGCTTCCAAAAAACTACGAGTGTCTTGAAATCTCAGCATATGTTTTTTAACCCAATCTTGAAGATACTTGGTGATAATGAGCAGTACACCAATCCCACTGGGTTCAGCAAATTTCGTTCTTCTAGGTTGAAGCATTCGTTGGCAGTAAGAGTTTGAATTTTCAGGTTTCACTCTGTTTTCTCCTATATTGATAGATGAATTTGGAACTCCAAATCAAACACGGATAGTGCTAGCCCCTTGAAACTTGACACAATAAAGTAGTTCTAAGTTCTATCGGTATGGTTTGTGTCCAATTGAAGTTTCCCTAGGAGGGAGTGGTGAAACACACTTTCGTTTGAAACGGGTTGCCAAGCTTCCAAAAAACTACGTGTGTCCTGAAATCTCAGCATAAATTTTTTCACCCAATCTTGAAGATACTTGGTGATAATAAAGCACTACACCAATCCCACTGGGTTCAGCAAATTTCGGTCTTCTAGGTTGGAGCATTCGTTGGCAGTTAGAGTTTGAATTTTCAGGTTTCACTCTGTTTTCTCCTATATTGATAGATGAATTTGGAACTCCAAATCAAACACGGATTGTGCTAGCCCCTTGAATCTTGACACAATAAAGTAGTTCTAAGTTGTATCTGTATGGTTTGTGTCAAATTGAAGTTTCCCTAGGAGGGAGTGGTGAAACACACTTTCGTTTGGAAGAGGTTGCCAAGCTTCCAAAATACTACGAGTGTCCGGAAATCTCAGCATATGTTTTTTCACCCAATCTTGAAGATACTTGGTGGTAATGAGCAGTACACCAAGCCCACTTGGCTCAGCAAATTTCGTTCTTCTAGGTTGTAGCATTCGTTTCCAATAAGAGTTTGAATTTTCAGGTTTCACTCTGTTTTCTCCTATATTGATACATGAATTTGTAACTCTAAATCAAGCACGTTTTGTGCTAGCCCCTTGAAATATTGACACAATAAAGTAGTTCTAAGTTCTATCTGTATGGTTTGTGTCCTATTGAAGTTTCCCTAGGAGGGAGTTGCGAAACACACTTTCGTTTGGAAGAGGTTGCCAAGCTTCCAAAATACTACGAGTGTCCTGAAATCTCAGCATATGTTTTTTGACCCAATCTTGAAGATACTTGGGGGTAATGAGCAGTACACCAATCCCACTTGACTCAGCAAATTTCGTTCTTCTAGGTTGAAGCATTCGTTGGCAGTAAGAGTTTGAGTTTTCAGGTTTCACTCTGTTTTCTCCTATATTGATACATGAATTTGGAACTCTAAATCAAGAACGGTTTGTTCTAGAACCCTTGAAACTTGACACAATAAAGTAGTTCTAAGTTCTATCTGTACGGTTTGTTTCCTCTTGAAGTTGCCCTAGGAGGGAGTGGTGTAGCACACTTTCATTTGAAAGGGGTTTCCAAGCTTCCAAAAACTACGAGTGTCCTGAAATCTCAGCATATGTTTTTTCACCCAATCTTGAAGATACTTGGTGGTAATGAGCAGTACACCAAGCCCACTTGGCTCAGCAAATTTCGTTCTTCTAGGTTGAAGCATTCGTTTGCAATAAGAGTTTGAATTTTCAGGTTTCACTCTGTTTTCTCCTATATTGATACATGAATTTGGAACTCTAAATCAAGCACGGTTTGTGCTAGGCTCTTGAAACTTGACACAATTAAGTAGCTCTAAGTTCTATGTGTTTGGTTTGTTTCCTCTTGAAGTAGCCCTAGGAGGGAGTGGTGAAACACACTTTCGTTTGAAACGGGTTGCCAAGCTTCTAAAAAACTACGAGTGTCCTGAAATCTCAGCATATGTTTTTTCACCCAATCTTGAAGATACTTGGTGATAATGAGCAGTACACCAATCCCACTGGGTTCAGCAAAGTTCGTTCTTCTAGGTTGAAGCATTCGTTGGCAGTAAGAGTTTGAATTTTCAGGTTTCACTCTGTTTTCTCCTATATTGGTAGATGAATTTGGAACTCCAAATCAAACACGGTTTGTGCTAGTCCCTTGAAACTTGATACAATAAAGTAGTTCTAAGTTCTATCTGTAAGGTTTGTGTCCTATTGAAGTTTCCTTAGGAGGGAGTTCCGAAACACACTTTCGTTTGGAAGAGGTTGCCAAGCTTCCAAAATACTACGAGTGTCCTGAAATCTCAGCATATGTTTTTTCACCCAATCTTGAAGATACTTGGTGGTAATGAGCAGTTCACCAATCCCACTTGACTCAGCAAATTTCGTTCTTTTAGGTTGAAGCATTCGTTTTCAATAAAAGTTTGAAATTTCGGGTTTCACGCTGTTTTCTCCTATATTTATACATGAATTTGGATTCTTAACTCAAACACGGTTTGTGCTAGCCCCTTGAAACTTGACACAATAAAGTAGTTCTAAGTTCTATCTGTATGGTTTGTTTCCTCTTGAAGTTTCCCTAGGAGGGAGTGGTGAAACACACTTTCGTTTGGAAGAGGTTGCCAAGCTTTTAAAATACTACGAGTGTCCTGAAATCTCAGCATATGTTTTTTCACCCAATCTTAAAGATACTTGGAGGTAATGAGCAGTACACGAATCCCACTAGGCTCAGCAAATTTCGTTCTTCTAGGTTGAAGCATTTGTTTGCAATAAGAGTTTGAATTTTCAGGTTTCACTCTGTTTTCTCCTATATTGATACATGAATTTGGAACTCTAAATCAAGCACGGTTTGTGCTAGCCCCTTGAAACTTGACAAAATAAAGTAGTTCTAAGTTCTACCTGTACGGTTTGTTTCCTCTTGAAGTTGCCCTAGGAGGGAGTGTTGAAGCACTCTTTCGTTTGAAAGGGGTTGCCAAGCTTCCAAAAAACTACGAGTGTCCTGAAATCTCAGCATATGTTTTTTCACCCAATCTTGAAGATACTTGGTGGTAATGAGCACTACACGAATCCCACTTGGCTAAGCAAATTTCGTTCTTCTAGGTTGAAGCATTCGTTTTCAATAAAAGTTTGAAATTTCGGGTTTCACGCTGTTTTTTTCTATATTTATACATGAATTTGGAACTCTAACTCAAACACGGTTTGTGCTAGCCCCTTGAAACTTGACACAATAAAGTAGTTCTAAGTTCTATCTGTATGGTTTGTTTTCTCTTGAAGTTTCCCTGGAGGGAGTGGTGAAACACACTTTCGTTTGGAAGAGGTTGCCAAGCTTCCAAAATACTACGAGTGTCCTGAAATCTCAGCATATGTTTTTTCTCCCAATCTTGAAGATACTTGGTGATAATGAGCAGTACACCAATCCCACTGGGTTCAGCAAATTTCGTTCTTCTAGGTTGAAGCATTCGTTGGCAGTAAGAGTTTGAATTTTCAGGTTTCACTCTGTTTTCTCCTATATTGATAGATGAATTTGGAACTCCAAATCAAACACGGTTTGTGCTAGTCCCTTGAAACTTGACACAATAAAGTAGTTCTAAGTTCTATCTGTATGGTTTGTGTCCAATTGACGTTTCCCTAGGAGGGAGTGGTGAAACACACTTTCGTTTGGAAGAGGTTGCCAAGCTTCCAAAATACTACGAGTGTCCTGAAATCTCAGCATATGTTTTTTCACCCCATCTAGAAGATACTTGGTGGTAATGAGCAGTACACCAATCCCACTTGGCTCAGCAAATTTCGTTCTTCTAGGTTGAAGCATTCGTTGGCAGTAAGAGTTTGAATTTTCAGGTTTCACTCTGTTTTCTCCTATATTGATACATGAATTTGGAACTCTAAATCAAGAACGGTTTGTTCTAGAACCCTTGAAACTTGACAAAATAAAGTAGTTCTAAGTTCTATCTGTACGGTTTGTTTCCTCTTGATGTTGCCCTAGGAGGGAGTGGTGAAGCACACTTTCGTTTGAAAGGGGTTGCCAAGCTTCCAAAAACTACGAGTGTCCTGAAATCTCAGCATATGTTTTTTCACCCAATCTTGAAGATACTTGGTGGTAATGAGCAGTACACCAATCCCACTTGGCTAAGCAAATTTCGTTCTTCTAGGTTGAAGCATTCGTTTTCAATAAAAGTTTGAAATTTCGGGTTTCACGCTGTTTTCTCCAATATTTATACATGAATTTGGAACTCTAACACAAACACGGTTTGTGCTAGCCCCTTGAAACTTGACACAATAAAGTAGTTCTAAGATCTATCTGTATGGTTTGTTTCCTCTTGAAGTGTCCCTAGAAAGGAGTGGTGAAACACACTTTCGTTTGGAAGAGGTTGCCAAGCTTCCAAAATACTACAAGTGTCCTGAAATCTCAGCATATGTTTTTTCACCCAATCTTGAAGATACTTGGTGGTAATGAGCAGTACACCAATCCCACTTGGCTCAGCAAATTTCGTTCTTCTAGGTTGAAGCATTCGTTGGCAGTAAGAGTTTGATCTTTCAGGTTTCACTCTTTTTTCTCCTATATTGATAGAAGAATTTGGAACTCCAAATCAAACACGGTTTGTTGTAACCCCTTGAAACTTGACACAATAAAGTAGTTCTAAGTTCTATCTGTATGGTTTGTGTCCAATTGAAGTTTCCCTAGGAGGGATTGGTGAAACACACTTTCGTTTGGAAGAGGTTGCCAAACTTCCAAAATACTACGAGTGTCCGGAAATCTCAGCATATGTTTTTTCACCCCATCTTGAAGATACTTGGTGGTAATGAGCAGTACACCAATCCCACTTGGCTCAGCAAATTTCGTTCTTCTAGGTTGAAGCATTCGTTGGCAGTAAGAGTTTGAATTTTCAGGTTTCACTCTGTTTTCTCCTATATTGATACATGAATTTGGAACTCTAAATCAAGAACGGTTTGTTTTAGAACCCTTGAAACTTGACACAATAAAGTAGTTCTAAGTTCTATCTGTACGGTTTGTTTCCTCTTGAAGTAGCCCTAGGAGGGATTTGTGAAACACACTTTCGTTTGAAACGGGTTGCCAAGCATCCAAAAAACGACGAGTGTCCTGAAATCTCAGCATATGTTTTTTCACCCAATCTTGAAGATACTTGGTGGTAATGAGCAGTACACCAATCCCACTTGGCTAAGCAAATTTCGTTCTTCTAGGTTGAAGCATTCGTTTTCAATAAAAGTTTGAAATTTCGGGTTTCACGCTGTTTTCTCCTATATTTATACATGAATTTGGAACTCTAACTCAAACACGGTTTGTGCTAGCCCCTTGAAACTTGACACAATAAAGTAGTTCTAAGTTCTATCTGTATGGTTTGTTTCCTCTTGAAGTTTCTCTAGGACGGAGTGGTGAAACACAGTTTCGTTTGGAAGAGGTTGCCAAGCTTCCAAAATACTACGAGTGTCCTGAAATCTCAGCATATGTTTTTTCACCCAATCTTGAAGATACTTGGTGGTAATGAGCAGTACACCAATCCCACTTGGCTCAGTAAATTTCGTTCTTCTAGGTTGAAGCATTCGTTTGCAATAAGAGTTTGAATTTTCAGGTTTCACTCTGTTTTCTCCTATATTGATACATGAATTTGGAACTCTAAATCAAGCACGGTTTGTGCTAGCCCCTTGAAACTTGACACAATAAAGTAGTTCTAAGTTCTATGTGAATGGTTTGTTTCCTCTGGAAGTAGCCCTAGGAGGGAGTGGTGAAACACACTTTCGTTGAAACGGGTTGCCAAGCTTCCAAAAAACTACGATGTCTTGAAATCTCAGCATATGTTTTTTCACCCAATCTTGAAGATACTTGGTGATAATGAGCAGTACACCAATCCCACTGTGTTCAGCATATTTCGTTCTTCTAGGTTGAAGCATTCGTTGGCAGTAAGAGTTTGAATTTTCAGGTTTCACTCTGTTTTCTCCTATATTGATAGATGAATTTGGAACTCCAAATCAAACACGGTTTGTGCTAGCCCCTTGAAACTTGACACAATAAAGTAGTTTTATGTTCTATCTGTGTGGTTGGTGTTCAATTGAAGTTTCCCTAGGAGGGAGTGGTGAAACACACTTTCGTTTGGAAGAGGTTGCCAAGCTTCCAAAATCCTACGAGTGTCCTGAAATCTCAGCATATGTTTTTTCACCCAATCTTGAAGATACTTGGTGGTAATGAGCAGTACACCAAGCCCACTTGGCTCAGCAAATTTCGTTCTTCTAGGTTGAAGCATTCGTTTGCAATAAGGGTTTGAATTTTCAGGTTTCACTCTGTTTTCTCCTATATTGATACATGAATTTGGAACTCTAAATCAAGCACGGTTTGTGCTATTCCCTTGAAACTTGACACAATAAAGTTGTTCTAAGTTCTATCTGTACGGTTTGTTTCCTCTTGAAGTAGCCCTAGGAGGGATTTGTGAAACACACTTTCGTTTGAATCGGGTTGCCAAGCGTCCAAAAAACTACGAGTGTCCTGAAATCTCAGCATATGGTTTTTCAACCAATCTTGAAGATACTTGGTGGTAATGAGCAGTACACCAATCCCACTTGGCTCAGCAAATTTCGTTCTTCTAGGTTGAAGCATTCGTTTGCAATAAGAGTTTGAATTTTCGGGTTTCACTCTGTTTTCTCAAATATTGATACATGAATTTGGAACTCTAAATCAAGCACGGTTTGGGCTAGCCCCTTGAAACTTGACACAATAAAGTAGTTCTAAGTTCTATGTGAATGGTTTGTTTCCTCTTGAAGTAGCTCTAGGAGGGAGTGGTGAAACACACTTTCGTTTGAAACGGGTTGCCAAGCTTCCAAAAAACTACGAGTGTCTTGAAATCTCAGCATATGTTTTTTCTCCCAATCTTGAAGATACTTGGTGATAATGAGCAGTACACCAATCCCACTGGGTTCAGCAAATTTCGTTTTTCTAGGTTGAAGCATTCGTTGGCAGTAAGAGTTTGAATTTTCAGGTTTCACTCTGTTTTCTCCTATATTGATAGATGAATTTGGAACTCCAAATCAAACACGGTTTGTGCTAGTCCCTTGAAACTTGACACAATAAAGTAGTTCTAAGTTCTATCTGTATGGTTTGTGTCCAATTGAAGTTTCCCTAGTAGGGAGTGGTGATACACACTGTCGTTTGAAACGGGTTGCCAAGCTTCCAAAAAACTACGTGTTTCCTGAAATCTCAGCATATGTTTTTTCACCCAATCTTGAAGATACTTGGTGATAATGAGCAGTACACCAATCCCACTGGGTTCAGCAAATTTCGGTCTTCTAGGTTGAAGCATTCGTTGGCAGTTAGAGTTTGAATTTTCAGGTTTCACTCTGTTTTCTCCTATATTGATAGATGAATTTGGAACTCCAAATCAAACACGGATTGTGCTAGCTCCTTGAAACTTGACACAATAAAGTAGTTCTAAGTTCTATCTGTATGGTTTGTGTCCAATTGAAGTTTCCCTAGGAGGGAGTGGTGAAACACACTTTCGTTTGGAAGAGGTTGCCAAGCTTCCAAAATACTACGAGTGTCCTGAAATCTCAGCATATGTTTTTTCACCCAATCTTGAAGATACTTGGGGGTAATGAGCATCACCAATCCCACTTGACTCAGCAAATTTCGTTCTTCTAGGTTGAAGCATTCGTTTGCAATAAGAGTTTGAATTTTCAGGTTTCACTCGTTTTCTTCTATGTTGATACATGAATTTGGAACTCTAAATCAAGCACGGTTTGTGCTAGCCCCTTGAAACTTGACACAATAAAGTAGTTCTAAGTTCTATCTGTACGGTTTGTTTCCTCTTGAAGTAGCCCTAGGAAGGAGTGGTGAAACACACTTTCGTTTGAAATGGGTTGCCAAGCTTCCAAAAACTACGAGTGTCCGGAAATCTCAGCATATGTTTTTTCACCCAATCTTGAAGATACTTGGTGGTAATGAGCAGTACACCAAGCCCACGTGGCTCAGCAAATTTCGTTCTTCTAGGTTGAAGCATTCGTTTCCAATAAGAGTTTGAATTTTCAGGTTTCACTCTCTTTACTCCTATATTGATACATGAATTTGTAACTCTAAATCAAGCACGTTTTGTGCTAGCCCCTTGAAAATTGACACAATAAAGTAGTTCTAAGTTCTATCTGTATGGTTTGTGTGCGATTGAAGTTTCCCTAGGAGGGAGTTGCGAAACACACTTTCGTTTGGAAGAGGTTGCCAAGCTTCCAAAATACTACGAGTGTCCTGAAATCTCAGCATATGTTTTTTCACCCAATCTTGAGGATACTTGGTGGTAATGAGCAGTACACCAATCCCACTTGGCTCAGCAAATTTCGTTCTTCTAGGTTGAAGCATTCGTTGGCAGTAAGAGTTTGAATTTTCAGGTTTCACTCTTTTTTCTCCTATATTGATAGAAGAATTTGGAACTCCAAATCAAACACGGTTTGTGGTAGCCCCTTGAAACTTGACACAATAAAGTAGTTCTAAGTTCTATCTGTATGGTTTGTGTCCAATTGACGTTTCCCTAGGAGGGAGTGGTGAAACACACTTTCGTTTGGAAGAGGTTGCCAAGCTTCCAAAATACTACGAGTGTCCTGAAATCTCAGCATATGTTTTTTCACCCCATCTAGAAGATACTTGGTGGTAATGAGCAGTACACCAATCCCTCTTGGCTCAGCAAATTTCGTTCTTCTAGGTTGAAGCATTCGTTGGCAGTAAGAGATTGAATTTTCAGGTTTCACTCTGTTTTCTCCTATATTGATACATGAATTTGGAACTCTAAATCAAGAACGGTTTGTTCTAGAACCGTTGAAACTTGACACAATAAAGTAGTTCTAAGTTCTATCTGTACGGTTTGTTTCCTCTTGAAGTTGCCCTAGGAGGGAGTGATGAAGCACACTTTCGTTTGAAAGGGGTTGCCAAGCTTCCAAAAACTACGAGTGTCCTGAAATCTCAGCATATGTTTTTTCACCCAATCTTGAAGATACTTGGTGGTAATGAGCAGTACACCAATCCCACTTGGCTAAGCAAATTTCGTTCTTCTAGGTTGAAGCATTCGTTTTCAATAAAAGTTTGAAATTTCGGGTTTCACGCTGTTTTCTCCAATATTTATACATGAATTTGGAACTCTAACACAAACACGGTTTGTGCTAGCCCCTTGAAACTTGACACAATAAAGTAGTTCTAAGATTTATCTGTATGGTTTGTTTCCTCTTGAAGTGTCCCTAGGAAGGAGTGGTGAAACACACTTTCGTTTGGAAGAGGTTGCCAAGCTTCCAAAATACTACAAGTGTCCTGAAATCTCAGCATATGTTTTTTCACCCAATCTTGAAGATACTTGGTGGTAATGAACAGTACACCAATCCCACTTGGCTCAGCAAATTTCGTTCTTCTAGGTTGAAGCATTCGTTGGCAGTAAGAGTTTGAATTTTCAGGTTTCACTCTTTTTTCTCCTATATTGATAGAAGAATTTGGAACTCCAAATCAAACACGGTTTGTGGTAACCCCTTGAAACTTGACACAATAAAGTAGTTCTAAGTTCTATCTGTATGGTTTGTGTCCAATTGAAGTTTCCCTAGGAGGGAGTGGTGAAACACACTTTCGTTTGGAAGAGGTTGCCAAACTTCCAAAATACTACGAGTGTCCGGAAATCTCAGCATATGTTTTTTCACCCCATCTTGAAGATACTTGGTGGTAATGAGCAGTACACCAATCCCACTTGGCTCAGCAAATTTCGTTCTTCTAGGTTGAAGCATTCGTTGGCAGTAAGAGTTTGAATTTTCAGGTTTCACTCTGTTTTCTCCTATATTGATACATGAATTTGGAACTCTAAATCAAGAACGGTTTGTTCTAGAACCCTTGAAACTTGACAAAATAAAGTAGTTCTAAGTTCTATATGTACGGTTTGTTTTCTCTTGAAGTTGCCCTAGGAGGGAGTGGTGAAGCACACTTTCGTTTGAAAGGGGTTGCCAAGCTTCCAAAAACTACGAGTGTCCTGAAATCTCAGCATATGTTTTTCCACCCAATCATGAAGATACTTGGTGGTAATGAGCAGTACACCAATCCCACTTGGCTAAGCAAATTTCGTTCTTCTAGGTTGAAGCATTCGTTTTCAATAAAAGTTTGAAATTTCGGGTTTCACGCTGTTTTCTCCTATATTTATACATGAATTTGGAACTCTAACTCAAACACGGTTTGTGCTAGCCCCTTGAAACTTGACACAATAAAGTAGTTCTAAGTTCTATCTGTATGGTTTGTTTCCTCTTGAAGTAGCCCTAGGAGGGAGTGGTGAAACACACTTTTTTCAAACGGGTTGCCAAGCTTCCAAAAAACTACGAGTGTCCTGAAATCTCAGCATATGTTTTTTCACCCTATCTTGAAGATACTTGGTGATAATGAGCAGTACACCAATCCCACTGGGTTCAGCAAATTTCGTTCTTCTAGGTTGAAGCATTCGTTGGCAGTAAGAGTTTGAATTTTCAGGTTTCACTCTGTTTTCTCCTATATTGATAGATGAATTTGGAACTCCAAATCAAACACGGTTTGTGCTAGCCTCTTGAAACTTGACACAATAAAGTAGTTCTAAGTTCTGTCTGTATGGTTTGTGTCCAATTGAAGTTTCCCTAGGAGGGAGTGGTGAAACACACTTTCGTTTGGAAGAGGTTGCCAAGCTTCCAAAATACTACGAGTGTCCTGAAATCTCAGCATATGTTTTTTCACCCAATCTTGAAGATACTTGGTGGTAATGAGCAGTACACCAATCCCACTTGGCTAAGCAAATTTCGTTCTCTAGGTTGAAGCATTCGTTTTCAATAGAATTTTGAAATTTCGGGTTTGATGCTGTTTTAATCCTATATTTATACATGAATTTGGAACTCTAACTCAAAACACGGTTTGTGCTAGCCCCTTGAAACTTGACACAATAAAGTAGTTCTAAGTTCTATCTGTATGGTTTGTTTCCTCTTGAAGTTTCCCTAGGAAGGAGTGGTGAAACCCACTTTCGTTTGGAAGAGGTTGCCAAGCTTAGAAAATCCTACGAGTGTCCTGAAATCTCAGCATATGTTTTTTCACCCAATCTTGAAGATACTTGGTGGTAATGAGCAGTACACCAATCCCACTTGGCTCAGCAAATTTCGTTCTTCTAGGTTGAAGCATTCGTTGGCAGTAAGAGTTTGAATTTTCAGGTTTCACTCTGTTTTCTCCTATATTGATAGAAGAATTTGGAACTCCAAATCAAACACGGTTTGTGGTAGCCCCTTGAAACTTGACACAATAAAGTAGTTCTAAGTTCTCTCTGTATGGTTTGTGTCCAATTGAAGTTTCCCTAGGAGGGAGTGGTGAAACACACTTTCGTTTGGAAGAGGTTGCCAAGCTTCCAAAATACTACGAGTGTCCTGAAATCTCAGCATATGTTTTTTCACCCAATCTAGAAGATGCTTGGTGGTAATGAGCAGTACACCAATCCCACTTGGCTCAGCAAATTTCGTTCTTCTTGGTTGAAGCATTCGTTTGCAATAAGAGTTTGAATTTTCAGGTTTCACTCTGTTTTCTCCTATATTGATACATGAATTTGGAACTCTAAATCAAGCACGGTTTGTGCTAGCCCCTTGAAACTTGACACAATAAAGTAGTTCTAAGTTCTATCTGTACGGTTTGTTTCCTCTTGAAGTAGCCCTAGGAGGGATTTGTGAAACACACTTTCGTTTGAAACGGGTTGCCAAGCATCCAAAAAACGACGAGTGTCCTGAAATCTCAGCATATGTTTTTTCACCCAATCTTGAAGATACTTGGTGGTAATGAGCAGTACACCAATCCCACTTGGCTAAGCAAATTTCGTTCTTCTAGGTTGAAGCATTCGTTTTCAATAAAAGTTTGAAATTTCGGGTTTCACGCTGTTTTCTCCTATATTTATACATGAATTTGGAACTCTAACTCAAACACGGTTTGTGCTAGCCCCTTGAAACTTGACACAATAAAGTAGTTCTAAGTTCTATCTGTATGGTTTGTTTCCTCTTGAAGTTTCTCTAGGACGGAGTGGTGAAACACAGTTTCGTTTGGAAGAGGTTGCCAAGCTTGCAAAATACTACGAGTGTCCTGAAATCTCAGCATATGTTTTTTCACCCAATCTTGAAGATACTTGGTGGTAATGAGCAGTACACCAATCCCACTTGGCTCAGCAAATTTCGTTCTTCTAGGTTGAAGCATTCGTTTGCAATAAGAGTTTGAATTTTCAGGTTTCACTCTGTTTTCTCCTATATTGATACATGAATTTGGAACTCTAAATCAAGCACGGTTTGTGCTAGCCCCTTGAAACTTGACACAATAAAGTAGTTCTAAGTTCTATGTGAATGGTTTGTTTCCTCTGGAAGTAGCCCTAGGAGGGAGTGGTGAAACACACTTTCGTTGAAACGGGTTGCCAAGCTTCCAAAAAACTACGATGTCTTGAAATCTCAGCATATGTTTTTTCACCCAATCTTGAAGATACTTGGTGATAATGAGCAGTACACCAATCCCACTGTGTTCAGCATATTTCGTTCTTCTAGGTTGAATCATTCGTTGACAGTAAGAGTTTGAATTTTCAGGTTTCACTCTGTTTTCTCCTATATTGATAGATGACTTTGGAACTCCAAATCAAACACGGTTTGTGCTAGTCCCTTGAAACTTGACACAATAAAGTAGTTCTAAGTTCTATCTGTATGGTTTGTGTCCAATTGAAGTTTCCCTAGGAGGGAGTGGTGAAACACACTTTCGTTTGATACGGGTTGCCAAGCTTCCAAAATACTACGTGTTTCCTGAAATCTCAGCATATGTTTTTTCACCCAATCTTGAAGATACTTGGTGATAATGAGCAGTACACCAATCCCACTGGGTTCAGCAAATTTCGGTCTTCTAGGTTGAAGCATTCGATGGCAGTTAGAGTTTGAATTTTGAGGTTTCACTCTGTTTTCTCCTATATTGATAGATGAATTTGGAACTCCAAATCAAACACGGATTGTGCTAGCCCCTTGAAACTTGACACAATAAAGTAGTTCTAAGTTCTATCTGTATGGTTTGTGTCCAATTGAAGTTTCCCTAGGAGGGAGTGGTGAAACACACTTTCGTTTGGAAGAGGTTGCCAAGCTTCCAAAATACTACGAGTTTCCTGAAATCTCAGCATATGTTTTTTCACCCAATCTTGATGATACTTGGTGGTAATGAGCAGTACACCAATCCCACTTGACTCAGCAAATTTCGTTCCTCTAGGTTGAAGCATTCGTTTGCAATAAGAGTTTGAGTTTTCAGGTTTCACTCTGTTTTCTCCTATATTGATTCATGAATTTGGAACTCTAAATCAAGAACGGTTTGTGCTAGCCCCTTGAAACTTGACACAATAAAGTAGTTCTAAGTTCTATCTGTACGGTTTGCTTCCTCTTGAAGTTGCCCTGGGAGGGAGTGGTGAAGCACACTTTCGTTTGAAAGGGGTTGCCAAGCTTCCAAAAAACTACGCGTGTCCTGAAATCTCAGCATATGTTTTTTCACCCAATCTTGAAGATACTTGGGGGTAATGAGCAGTACACCAATGCCACTGGGTTCAGTAAATTTCGTTCTTCTAGGTTGAAGCATTCGTTTTCAATAAAAGTTCGAAATTTCGGGTTTCACGCTGTTCTCTCCTATATTTATACATGAATTTGGAACTCTAACTCAAACACGGTTTGTGCTATTCCCTTGAAACTTGACACAATAAAGTAGTTCTAAGTTCTATCTGTATGGTTTGTTTCCTCTTGAAGTTTTCCTAGGAGGGAGTGGTGAAACACACTTTCGTTTGGAAGAGGTTGCCAAGCTTCCAAAATACTACGAGTGTCCTGAAATCTCAGCATATGTTTTTTCACCCAATCGTGAAGATACTTGGTGGTAATGAGCAGTACACCAAGCCCACTTGGCTCAGCAAATTTCGTTCTTCTAGGTTGAAGCATTCGTTTGCAATAAGAGTTTGAATTTTCAGGTTTCACTCTGTTTTCTCCTATATTGATACATGAATTTGGAACTCTAAATCAAGCACGGTTTGTACTAGCCCCTTGAAACTTGACACAATAAAGTAGTTCTAAGTTCTATGTGAATGGTTTGTTTCCTCTTCAAGTAGCCCTAGGTGGGAGTGGTGAAACACACTTTTGTTTGAAACGGGTTGCCAAGCTTCCAAAAAACTACGAGTGTCTTGAAATCTCAGCATATGTTTTTTCCCCCAATCTTGAAGATACTTGGTGATAATGAGCAGTACACCAATCCCACTGGGTTCAGCAAATTTCGTTCTTCTAGGTTGAAGCATTCGTTGGCAGTAAGAGTTTGAATTTTCAGGTTTCACTCTGTTTTCTCCTATATTGATAGATGAATTTGGAAATCCAAATCAACACGGTTTGTGCTAGTCCCTTGAAACTTGACACAACAAAGTAGTTCTAAGTTCTATCTGTATGGTTTGTGTCCAATTGAAGTTTCCCTAGTCGGGAGTGGTGAAACACACTTTCGTTTGAAACGGGTTGCCAAGCTTCCAAAAAACTACGTGTGTCCTGAAATCTCAGCATAAGTTTTTTCACCCAATCTTGAAGATACTTGGGGGTAATGAGCAGTACACCAATCCCACTTGACTCAGCAAATTTCGTTCTTCTAGGTTGAAGCATTCGTTTGCAATAAGAGCTTGAGTTTTCAGGTTTCACTCTGTTTTCTCTTATATTGATACATGAATTTTAACTCTAAATCAAGAACGGTTTGTGCTAGCCCCTTGAAACTTGACACAATACAGTAGTTCTAAGTTCTATCTGTACGGTTTGTTTCCTCTTGAAGTTGCCCTAAGAGGGAGTGGTGAAGCACACTTTCGTTTGAAAGGGGTTGCCAAGCTTCCAAAAAACTACTAGTGTCCTGAAATCTCAGCATATGTTTTTTCACCCAATCTTGAAGATACTTGGTGGTAATGAGCAGTACACGAATCCCACTTGGCTAAGCAAATTTCGTTCTTCTAGGTTGAAGCATTCGTTTTCAATAAAAGTTTGAAATTTCGGGTTTCATGCTGTTCTCTCCTATATTTATACATGAATTTAAAACTCTAACTCAAACACGGTTTGTGCTATTCCCTTGAAACTTGACACAATAAAGTAGTTCTAAGTTCTATCTGTATGGTTTCTTTCCTCTTGAAGTTTCCCTAGGAGAAAGTGGTGAAACACACTTTCGTTTGGAAGAGGTTGCCAAGCTTCCAAAATACTACAAGTGTCCTGAAATCTCAGCATACGTTTTTTCACCCTATCTTGAAGATACTTGGTGGTAATGAGCAGTACACCAAGCCCACTTGGCTCAGCAAATTTCGTTCTTCTAGGTTGAAGCATTCGTTTGCAATAAGAGTTTGAATTTTCAGGTTTCACTCTGTTTTCTCCTATATTGATACATGAATTTGGAACTCTAAATCAAGCACGGTTTGTGCTAGCCTCTTGAAACTTGACACTATTAAGAGGCTCTAAGTTCTATGTGTATGGTTTGTTTCCTCTTGAAGTAGCCCTAGGAGGGAGTGGTGAAACACACTTTCGTTTGAAACGGGTTGCCAAGCCTCCAAAAAACTACGAGTGTCCTGAAATATCAGAATGTGTTTTTTCACCCAATCTTGAAGATACTTGGTGATAATGAGCAGTACACCAATCCCACTGGGTACAGCAAATTTCGTTCTTCTAGGTTGAAGCATTCGTTGGCAGTAAGAGTTTGAATTTTCAGGTTTCACTCTGTTTTCTCCTATATTGATAGATGAATTTGGAACTCCAAATCAAACACGGTTTGTGCTAGCCTCTTGAAACTTGACACAATAAAGTAGTTCTAAGTTCTATCTGTATGGTTTGTGTCCAATTGAAGTTTCCCTAGGAGGGAGTGGTGAAACACACTTTCGTTTGGAAGAGGTTGCCAAGCTTCCAAAATACTACGAGTGTCCTGAAATCTCAGCATATGTTTTTTCACCCAATCTTGAAGATACTTGGTGGTAATGAGCAGTACACCAATCCCACTTGGCTAAGCAAATTTCGTTCTCTAGGTTGAAGCATTCGTTTTCAATAGAATTTTGAAATTTCGGGTTTGACGCTGTTTTATCCTATATTTATACATGAATTTGGAACTCTAACTCAAACACGGTTTGTGCTAGCCCCTTGAAACTTGACACAATAAAGTAGTTCTAAGTTCTATCTGTATGGTTTGTTTCCTCTTGAAGTTTCCCTAGGAAGGAGTGGTGAAACCCACTTTCGTTTGGAAGAGGTTGCCAAGCTTAGAAAATCCTACGAGTGTCCTGAAATCTCAGCATATGTTTTTTCACCCAATCTTGAAGATACTTGGTGGTAATGAGCAGTACACCAATCCCACTTGGCTCAGCAAATTTCGTTCTTCTAGGTTGAAGCATTCGTTGGCAGTAAGAGTTTGAATTTTCAGGTTTCACTCTGTTTTCTCCTATATTGATAGAAGAATTTGGAACTCCAAATCAAACACGGTTTGTGGTAGCCCCTTGAAACTTGACACAATAAAGTAGTTCTAAGTTCTCTCTGTATGGTTTGTGTCCAATTGAAGTTTCCCTAGGAGGGAGTGGTGAAACACACTTTCGTTTGGAAGAGGTTGCCAAGCTTCCAAAATACTACGAGTGTCCTGAAATCTCAGCATATGTTTTTTCACCCAATCTAGAAGATGCTTGGTGGTAATGAGCAGTACACCAATCCCACTTGGCTCAGCAAATTTCGTTCTTCTTGGTTGAAGCATTCGTTTGCAATAAGAGTTTGAATTTTCAGGTTTCACTCTGTTTTCTCCTATATTGATACATGAATTTGGAACTCTAAATCAAGCACGGTTTGTGCTAGCCCCTTGAAACTTGACACAATAAAGTAGTTCTAAGTTCTATCTGTACGGTTTGTTTCCTCTTGAAGTAGCCCTAGGAGGGATTTGTGAAACACACTTTCGTTTGAAACGGGTTGCCAAGCATCCAAAAAACGACGAGTGTCCTGAAATCTCAGCATATGTTTTTTCACCCAATCTTGAAGATACTTGGTGGTAATGAGCAGTACACCAATCCCACTTGGCTAAGCAAATTTCGTTCTTCTAGGTTGAAGCATTCGTTTTCAATAAAAGTTTGAAATTTCGGGTTTCACGCTGTTTTCTCCTATATTTATACATGAATTTGGAACTCTAACTCAAACACGGTTTGTGCTAGCCCCTTGAAACTTGACACAATAAAGTAGTTCTAAGTTCTATCTGTATGGTTTGTTTCCTCTTGAAGTTTCTCTAGGACGGAGTGGTGAAACACAGTTTCGTTTGGAAGAGGTTGCCAAGCTTGCAAAATACTACGAGTGTCCTGAAATCTCAGCATATGTTTTTTCACCCAATCTTGAAGATACTTGGTGGTAATGAGCAGTACACCAATCCCACTTGGCTCAGCAAATTTCGTTCTTCTAGGTTGAAGCATTCGTTTGCAATAAGAGTTTGAATTTTCAGGTTTCACTCTGTTTTCTCCTATATTGATACATGAATTTGGAACTCTAAATCAAGCACGGTTTGTGCTAGCCCCTTGAAACTTGACACAATAAAGTAGTTCTAAGTTCTATGTGAATGGTTTGTTTCCTCTGGAAGTAGCCCTAGGAGGGAGTGGTGAAACACACTTTCGTTGAAACGGGTTGCCAAGCTTCCAAAAAACTACGATGTCTTGAAATCTCAGCATATGTTTTTTCACCCAATCTTGAAGATACTTGGTGATAATGAGCAGTACACCAATCCCACTGTGTTCAGCATATTTCGTTCTTCTAGGTTGAATCATTCGTTGACAGTAAGAGTTTGAATTTTCAGGTTTCACTCTGTTTTCTCCTATATTGATAGATGACTTTGGAACTCCAAATCAAACACGGTTTGTGCTAGTCCCTTGAAACTTGACACAATAAAGTAGTTCTAAGTTCTATCTGTATGGTTTGTGTCCAATTGAAGTTTCCCTAGGAGGGAGTGGTGAAACACACTTTCGTTTGATACGGGTTGCCAAGCTTCCAAAATACTACGTGTTTCCTGAAATCTCAGCATATGTTTTTTCACCCAATCTTGAAGATACTTGGTGATAATGAGCAGTACACCAATCCCACTGGGTTCAGCAAATTTCGGTCTTCTAGGTTGAAGCATTCGATGGCAGTTAGAGTTTGAATTTTCAGGTTTCACTCTGTTTTCTCCTATATTGATAGATGAATTTGGAACTCCAAATCAAACACGGATTGTGCTAGCCCCTTGAAACTTGACACAATAAAGTAGTTCTAAGTTCTATCTGTATGGTTTGTGTCCAATTGAAGTTTCCCTAGGAGGGAGTGGTGAAACACACTTTCGTTTGGAAGAGGTTGCCAAGCTTCCAAAATACTACGAGTTTCCTGAAATCTCAGCATATGTTTTTTCACCCAATCTTGATGATACTTGGTGGTAATGAGCAGTACACCAATCCCACTTGACTCAGCAAATTTCGTTCCTCTAGGTTGAAGCATTCGTTTGCAATAAGAGTTTGAGTTTTCAGGTTTCACTCTGTTTTCTCCTATATTGATTCATGAATTTGGAACTCTAAATCAAGAACGGTTTGTGCTAGCCCCTTGAAACTTGACACAATAAAGTAGTTCTAAGTTCTATCTGTACGGTTTGCTTCCTCTTGAAGTTGCCCTAGGAGGGAGTGGTGAAGCACACTTTCGTTTGAAAGGGGTTGCCAAGCTTCCAAAAAACTACGCGTGTCCTGAAATCTCAGCATATGTTTTTTCACCCAATCTTGAAGATACTTGGGGGTAATGAGCAGTACACCAATGCCACTGGGTTCAGTAAATTTCGTTCTTCTAGGTTGAAGCATTCGTTTTCAATAAAAGTTCGAAATTTCGGGTTTCACGCTGTTCTCTCCTATATTTATACATGAATTTGGAACTCTAACTCAAACACGGTTTGTGCTATTCCCTTGAAACTTGACACAATAAAGTAGTTCTAAGTTCTATCTGTATGGTTTGTTTCCTCTTGAAGTTTTCCTAGGAGGGAGTGGTGAAACACACTTTCGTTTGGAAGAGGTTGCCAAGCTTCCAAAATACTACGAGTGTCCTGAAATCTCAGCATATGTTTTTTCACCCAATCGTGAAGATACTTGGTGGTAATGAGCAGTACACCAAGCCCACTTGGCTCAGCAAATTTCGTTCTTCTAGGTTGAAGCATTCGTTTGCAATAAGAGTTTGAATTTTCAGGTTTCACTCTGTTTTCTCCTATATTGATACATGAATTTGGAACTCTAAATCAAGCACGGTTTGTGCTAGCCCCTTGAAACTTGACACAATAAAGTAGTTCTAAGCTCTATGTGAATTTTTTGTTTCCTCTTCAAGTAGCCCTAGGTGGGAGTGGTGAAACACACTTTTGTTTGAAACGGGTTGCCAAGCTTCCAAAAAACTACGAGTGTCTTGAAATCTCAGCATATGTTTTTTCCCCCAATCTTGAAGATACTTGGTGATAATGAGCAGTACACCAATCCCACTGGGTTCAGCAAATTTCGTTCTTCTAGGTTGAAGCATTCGTTGGCAGTAAGAGTTTGAATTTTCAGGTTTCACTCTGTTTTCTCCTATATTGATAGATGAATTTGGAAATCCAAATCAACACGGTTTGTGCTAGTCCCTTGAAACTTGACACAACAAAGTAGTTCTAAGTTCTATCTGTATGGTTTGTGTCCAATTGAAGTTTCCCTAGGTGGGAGTGGTGAAACACACTTTCGTTTGAAACGGGTTGCCAAGCTTCCAAAAAACTACGTGTGTCCTGAAATCTCAGCATAAGTTTTTTCACCCAATCTTGAAGATACTTGGGGGTAATGAGCAGTACACCAATCCCACTTGACTCAGCAAATTTCGTTCTTCTAGGTTGAAGCATTCGTTTGCAATAAGAGCTTGAGTTTTCAGGTTTCACTCTGTTTTCTCTTATATTGATACATGAATTTTAACTCTAAATCAAGAACGGTTTGTGCTAGCCCCTTGAAACTTGACACAATACAGTAGTTCTAAGTTCTATCTGTACGGTTTGTTTCCTCTTGAAGTTGCCCTAAGAGGGAGTGGTGAAGCACACTTTCGTTTGAAAGGGGTTGCCAAGCTTCCAAAAAACTACTAGTGTCCTGAAATCTCAGCATATGTTTTTTCACCCAATCTTGAAGATACTTGGTGGTAATGAGCAGTACACGAATCCCACTTGGCTAAGCAAATTTCGTTCTTCTAGGTTGAAGCATTCGTTTTCAATAAAAGTTTGAAATTTCGGGTTTCATGCTGTTCTCTCCTATATTTATACATGAATTTAAAACTCTAACTCAAACACGGTTTGTGCTATTCCCTTGAAACTTGACACAATAAAGTAGTTCTAAGTTCTATCTGTATGGTTTCTTTCCTCTTGAAGTTTCCCTAGGAGGGAGTGGTGAAACACACTTTCGTTTGGAAGAGGTTGCCAAGCTTCCAAAATACTACAAGTGTCCTGAAATCTCAGCATACGTTTTTTCACCCTATCTTGAAGATACTTGGTGGTAATGAGCAGTACACCAAGCCCACTTGGCTCAGCAAATTTCGTTCTTCTAGGTTGAAGCATTCGTTTGCAATAAGAGTTTGAATTTTCAGGTTTCACTCTGTTTTCTCCTATATTGATACATGAATTTGGAACTCTAAATCAAGCACGGTTTGTGCTAGCCCCTTGAAACTTGACACAATAAAGTAGTTCTAAGTTCTATGTGAATGGTTTGTTTCCTCTTGAAGTAGCCCTAGGAGGGATTTGTGAAACACACTTTCGTTTGAAACGGGTTGCCAAGCATCCAAAAAACGACGAGTGTCCTGAAATCTCAGCATATGTTTTTTCACCGATTCTTGAAGATACTTGGTGGTAATGAGCAGTACACCAATCCCACTTGGCTAAGCAAATTTCGTTCTTCTAGGTTGAAGCATACGTTTTCAATAAAAGTTTGAAATTTCGGGTTTCACGCTGTTTTCTCCTATATTTATACATGAATTTGGAACTCTAACTCAAACACGATTTGTGCTAGCCCCTTGAAACTTGACACAATAAAGTAGTTCTAAGTTCTATCTGTATGGTTTGTTTCCTCTTGAAGTTTCTCTAGGAGGGAGTGGTGAAACACAGTTTCGTTTGGAAGAGGTTGCCAAGCTTCCAAAATACTACGAGTGTCCTGAAATCTCAGCATATGTTTTTTCACCCAATCTTGAAGATACTTGGTGGTAATGAGCAGTACACCAATCCCACTTGGCTCAGCAAATTTCGTTCTTCTAGGTTGAAGCATTCGTTTGCAATAAGAGTTTGAATTTTCAGGTTTCACTCTGTTTTCTCCTATATTGATACATGAATTTGGAACTCTAAATCAAGCACGGTTTGTGCTAGCCCCTTGAAACTTGACACAATAAAGTAGTTCTAAGTTCTATGTGAATGGTTTGTTTCCTCTGGAAGTAGCCCTAGGAGGGAGTGGTGAAACACACTTTCGTTGAAACGGGTTGCCAAGCTTCCAAAAAACTACGATGTCTTGAAATCTCAGCATATGTTTTTTCACCCAATCTTGAAGATACTTGGTGATAATGAGCAGTACAACAATCCCACTGGGTTCAGCAAATTTCGTTCTTCTAGGTTGAAGCATTCGTTGGCAGTAAGAGTTTGAATTTTCAGGTTTCACTCTGTTTTCTCCTATATTGATAGATGAATTTGGAACTCCAAATCAAACACGGTTTCTGCTAGTCCCTTGAAACTTGACACAATAAAGTAGTTCTAAGTTCTATCGGAATGGTTTGTGTCCAATTGAAGTTTCCATAGGAGGGAGTGGTGAAACACACTTTCGTTTGATACGGGTTGCCAAGCTTCCAAAAAACTACGTGTGTCCTGAAATCTCAGCATATGTTTTTTCACCCAATCTTGAAGATACTTGGTGATAATGAGCAGTACACCAATCCCACTGGGTTCAGCAAATTTCGGTCTTCTAGGTTGAAGATTCGATGGCAGTTTGAGTTTGAATTTTCAGGTTTCACTCTGTTTTCTCCTATATTGATAGATGAATTTGGAACTCCAAATCAAACACGGATTGTGCTAGCCCCTTGAAACTTGACACAATAAAGTCGTTCTAAGTTCTATCTGTATGGTTTTTGTCCAATTGAAGTTTCCCTAGGAGGGAGTGGTGAAACACACTTTCGTTTGGAAGAGGTTGCCAAGCTTCCAAAATACTACGAGTGTCCTGAAATCTCAGCATATGTTTTTTCACCCAATCTTGATGATACTTGGTGGTAATGAGCAGTACACCAATCCCACTTGACTCAGCAAATTTCGTTCCTCTAGGTTGAAGCATTCGTTTGCAATAAGAGTTTGAGTTTTCAGGTTTCACTCTGTTTTCTCCTATATTGATTCATGAATTTGGAACTCTAAATCAAGAACGGTTTGTGCTAGCCCCTTGAAACTTGACACAATAAAGTAGTTCTAAGTTCTATCTGTACGGTTTGCTTCCTCTTGAAGTTGCCCTAGGAGGGAGTGGTGAAGCACACTTTCGTTTGAAAGGGGTTGCCAAGCTTCCAAAAAACTACGAGTGTCCTGAAATCTCAGCATATGTTTTTTCACCCAATCCTGAAGATACTTGGTGGTAATGAGCAGTACACCAATCCCACTTGGCTAAGCAAATTTTGTTCTTCTAGGTTGAAGCATTCGTTTTCAATAAAAGTTTGAATTTTCGGGTTTCACGCTGTTTTCTCCTATGTTTATACATGAATTTGGAACTCTAACTCAAACACGGTGTGTGCTAGCCCCTTGAAACTTGACACAATAAAGTAGTTCTAAGTTCTATCTGTATGGTTTGTTTCCTCTTGAAGTTTCCCTAGGAGGGAGTGGTGAAACACACTTTCGTTTGGAAGAGGTTGCCAAGCTTCCAAAATACTACGAGTGTCCTGAAATCTCAGCATATGTTTTTTCACCCAATCTTGAAGATTCTTGGTCGTAATGAGCAGTACACCAAGCCCACTTGGCTCAGCAAATTTCGTTCTTCTAGGTTGAAGCATTCGTTTGCAATAAGAGTTTGAATTTACAGGTTTCACTCTGTTTTCTCCTATATTTATACATGAATTTGGAACTCTAACTCAAACACGGTTTGTGCTAGCCCCTTGAAGCTTGACACAATAAAGTAGTTCTATGTTCTATCTGTATGGTTTGTTTCCTCTTGAACTTTCTCTAGGAGGGAGTGGTGAAACACACTTTCGTTTGAAACGGATTGCAAGCTTCCAAAAAACTACAAGTGTCCTGAAATCTCAGCATATGTTTTTTCACCCAATCTTGAAGATACTGGGTGATAATGAGCAGTTCACCAATCCCACTGGGTTCAGCAAATTTCGTTCTTCTAGGTTGAAGCATTCGTTGGCAGTAAGAGTTTGAATTTTCAGGTTTCACTCTGTTTTCTCCTATATTGATAGATGAATTTGGAACTCCAAATCAAACACGGTTTGTGCTAGCCCCTTGAAACTTGACACAATAAAGTAGTTTTATGTTCTATCTGTGTGGTTTGTGTTCAATTGAAGTTTCCCTAGGAGGTAGTGGTGAAACACACTTTCGTTTGGAAGAGGTTGCCAAGCTTCCAAAATCTTACGAGTGTCCTGAAATCTCAGCACTTGTTTTCTCACCCAATCTTGAAGATACTTGGTGGTATTGAGCAGTACACCAAGCCCACTTGGCTCAGCAAATTTCTTTCTTCTAGGTTGAAGCATTCGTTTGCAATAAGGGTTTGAATTTTCAGGTTTCACTCTGTTTTCTCCTATATTGATACATGAATTTGGAACTCTAAATCAAGCACGGTTTGTGCTAGCCCCTTGAAACTTGACACAATAAAGTAGTTCTAAGTTCTATCTGTACGGTTTGTTTCCTCTTGAAGTAGCCCTAGGAGGGATTTGTGAAACACACTTTCGTTTGAAACGGGTTGCCAAGCATCCAAAAAACGACGAGTGTCCTGAAATCTCAGCATATGTTTTTTCACCCAATCTTGAAGATACTTGGTGGTAATGAGCAGTACACCAATCCCACTTGGCTAAGCAAATTTCGTTCTTCTAGGTTGAAGCATACGTTTTCAATAAAAGTTTGAAATTGTGGGTTTCACGCTGTTTTCTCCTATATTTATACATGAATTTGGAACTCTAACTCAAACACGATTTGTGCTAGCCCCTTGAAACTTGACACAATAAAGTAGTTCTAAGTTCTATCTGTATGGTTTGTTTCCTCTTGAAGTTTCTCTAGGAGGGAGTGGTGAAACACAGTTTCGTTTGGAAGAGGTTGCCAAGCTTCCAAAATACTACGAGTGTCCTGAAATCTCAGCATATGTTTTTTCACCCAATCTTGAAGATACTTGGTGGTAATGAGCAGTACACTAATCCCACTTGGCTCAGCAAATTTCGTTCTTCTAGGTTGAAGCATTCGTTTGCAATAAGAGTTTGAATTTTCAGGTTTCACTCTGTTTTCTCCTATATTGATACATGAATTTGGAACTCTAAATCAAGCACGGTTTGTGCTAGCCCCTTGAAACTTGACACAATAAAGTAGTTCTAAGTTCTATGTGAATGGATTGTTTCCTCTGGAAGTAGCCCTAGGAGGGAGTGGTGAAACACACTTTCGTTGAAACGGGTTGCCAAGCTTCCAAAAAACTACGATGTCTTGAAATCTCAGCATATGTTTTTTCACCCAATCTTGAAGATACTTGGTGATAATGAGCAGTACAACAATCCCACTGGGTTCAGCAAATTTCGTTCTTCTAGGTTGAAGCATTCGTTGGCAGTAAGAGTTTGAATTTTCAGGTTTCACTCTGTTTTCTCCTATATTGATAGATGAATTTGGAACTCCAAATCAAACACGGTTTGTGCTAGTCCCTTGAAACTTGACACAATAAAGTAGTTCTAAGTTCTATCTGTACGGTTTGCTTCCTCTTGAAGTTGCCCTAGGAGGGAGTGGTGAAGCACACTTTCGTTTGAAAGGGGTTGCCAAGCTTCCAAAAAACTACGAGTGTCCTGAAATCTCAGCATATGTTTTTTCACCCAATCCTGAAGATACTTGGTGGTAATGAGCAGTACACCAATCCCACTTGGCTAAGCAAATTTTGTTCTTCTAGGTTGAAGCATTCGTTTTCAATAAAAGATTGAATTTTCGGGTTTCACGCTGTTTTCTCCTAGGTTTATACATGAATTTGGAACTCTAACTCAAACACGGTGTGTGCTAGCCCCTTGAAACTTGACACAATAAAGTAGTTCTAAGTTCTATCTGTATGGTTTGTTTCCTCTTGAAGTTTCCCTAGGAGGGAGTGGTGAAACACACTTTCGTTTGGAAGAGGTTGCCAAGCTTCCAAAATACTACGAGTGTCCTGAAATCTCAGCATATGTTTTTTCACCCAATCTTGAAGATTCTTGGTCGTAATGAGTAGTACACCAAGCCCACTTGGCTCAGCAAATTTCGTTCTTCTAGGTTGAAGCATTCGTTTGCAATAAGAGTTTGAATTTACAGGTTTCACTCTGTTTTCTCCTATATTTATACATGAATTTGGAACTCTAACTCAAACACGGTTTGTGCTAGCCCCTTGAAGCTTGACACAATAAAGTAGTTCTATGTTCTATCTGTATGGTTTGTTTCCTCTTGAACTTTCTCTAGGAGGGAGTGGTGAAACACACTTTCGTTTGAAACGGATTGCAAGCTTAAAAAAACTAAAAGTGTCCGGAAATCTCAGCATATGTTTTTTCACCCAATCTTGAAGATACTGGGTGATAATGAGCAGTTCACCAATCCCACTGGGTTCAGCAAATTTCGTTCTTCTAGGTTGAAGCATTCGTTGGCAGTAAGAGTTTGAATTTTCAGGTTTCACTCTGTTTTCTCCTATATTGATAGATGAATTTGGAACTCCAAATCAAACACGGTTTGTGCTAGCCCCTTGAAACTTGACACAATAAAGTAGTTTTATGTTCTATCTGTGTGGTTTGTGTTCAATTGAAGTTTCCCTAGGAGGTAGTGGTGAAACACACTTTCGTTTGGAAGAGGTTGCCAAGCTTCCAAAATCCTACGAGTGTCCTGAAATCTCAGCACTTGTTTTCTCACCCAATCTTGAAGATACTTGGTGGTATTAAGCAGTACACCAAGCCCACTTGGCTCAGCAAATTTCTTTCTTCTAGGTTGAAGCATTCGTTTGCAATAAGGGTTTGAATTTTCAGGTTTCACTCTGTTTTCTCCTATATTGATACATGAATTTGGAACTCTAAATCAAGCACGGTTTGTGCTAGCCCCTTGAAACTTGACACAATAAAGTAGTTCTAAGTTCTATGTGAATGGTTTGTTTCCTCTTGAAGTAGCCCTAGGAGGGATTTGTGAAACACACTTTCGTTTGAAACGGGTTGCCAAGCATCCAAAAAACTACGAGTGTCCTAAAATCTCAGCATATGTTTTTTCACCCAATCCTGAAGATACTTGGTGGTAATGAGCAGTACACCAATCCCACTTGGCTAAGCAAATTTTGTTCTTCTAGGTTGAAGCATTCGTTTTCAATAAAAGTTTGAAATTTCGGGTTTCACGCTGTTCTCTCCTATATTTATACATGAATTTGGAACTCTAACTCAAACACGGTTTGTGCTATTCCCTTGAAACTTGACACAATAAAGTAGTTCTAAGTTCTATCTGTATGGTTTGTTTAATCTTGAAGTTTCCCTAGGAGGGAGTGGTGAAACACACTTTCGTTTGGAAGAGGTTGCCAAGCTTCCAAAATACTACGAGTGTCCTGAAATCTCAGCATATGTTTTTTCACCCAATCGTGAAGATACTTGGTGGTAATGAGCAGTACACCAAGCCCACTTGGCTCAGCAAATTTCGTTCTTCTAGGTTGAAGCATTCGTTTGCAATAAGAGTTTGAATTTTCAGGTTTCACTCTGTTTTCTCCTATATTTATACATGAATTTGGAACTCTAACTCAAACACGGTTTGTGCTAGCCCCTTGAAGCTTGACACAATAAAGTAGTTCTATGTTCTATCTGTATGGTTTGTTTCCTCTTGAAGTTTCTCTAGGAGGGAGTGGTGAAACACACTTTCGTTTGGAAGAGGTTGCCAAGCTTCCAAAATACTACGAGTGTTCTGAAATCTCAGCATATGTTTTTTCACCCAATCTTGAAGATCCTTGGTGGTAATGAGCAGTACACCAATGCCACTTGGCTCAGCGAATTTCGTTCTTCTAGGTTGAAGCATTCGTTTGCAATAAGAGTTTGAATTTTCAGGTTTCACTCTGTTTTCTCCTATATTGATACATGAATTTGGAACTCTAAATCAAGCACGGTTTGTGCTAGCCCCTTGAAACTTGACACAATAAAGTAGTTCTAAGTTCTATGTGAATGGTTTGTTTTCTCTTCAAGTAGCCCTAGGAGGGAGTGGTGAAACACACTTTCGTTTGCAAGAGGTTGCCAAGCTTCCAAAATACTACGAATGTCCTGAAATCTCAGCATATGTTTTTTCACCCAATCTTGAAGATACTTCGTGGTAATTAGCAGTACACCAATCCCACTTGGCTCAGCAAATTTCGTTCTTCTAGGTTGAAGCATTCGTTTGCAATAAGCGTTTGAATTTTCAGGTTTCACTCTGTTTTCTCCTATATTGATACATGAATTTGGAACTCTAAATCAAGCACGGTTTGTGCTAGCCCCTTGAAACTTGACACAATAAAGTAGTTCTAAGTTCTATGTGAATGGTTTGTTTCCTCTTGAAGTAGCCCTAGGAGGGATTTGTGAAACACACTTTCGTTTGAAACGGGTTGCCAAGCATCCAAAAAACTACGAGTGTCCTGAAATCTCAGCATATGTTTTTTCACCCAATCATGAAGATACTTGGTGGTAATGAGCAGTACACCAATCCCACTTGGCTAAGCAAATTTCTTTCTTCTAGGTTGAAGGATTCGTTTTCAATAAAAGTTTGAAATTTCGGGTTTCACGTGTTTTCTCCTGTATTTATACATGAATTTGGAACTCTAACTCAAACACGGTTTGTGCTAGCCCCTTGAAACTTGACACAATAAAGTAGTTCTAAGTTCTACGTGAATGGTTTGTTTCCTATTGAAGTAGCCCTAGGAGGGATTTGTGAAACACACTTTGTTTGAAACGGGTTGCCAAGCATCCAAAAAACTACGAGTGTCCTGAAATCTCAGCATATGTTTTTTCACCCAATCATGAAGATACTTGGTGGTAATGAGCAGTACATAAATCCCACTGGGTTCAGCAAATTTTGTTCTTCTAGTTTGAAGCATTCATTTGCAATAAGAGTTTGAATTTTCAGGTTTCACTCTGTTTTCTCCTATATTGATACATGAATTTGGAACTCTAAATCAAGAACGGTTTGTGCTAGCCCCTTGAAAGTTGACACAATAAAGTAGTTCTAAGTTCTATCTGTATGGTTTGTTTCCTCTTGAAGTTGCCCTAGGAGGGAGTGGTGAAACACACTTTCGTTTGGAAGAGGTTGCCTGCCAAGCTTCCAAAATACTACGAGTGTCCTGAAATCTCAGCATATGTTTTTTCACCCAATCATGAAGATACTTGGGGTTAATGAGCAGTACACCAATCCCACTGGGTTCAGCAAATTTCGTTCTTCTAGGTTGAAGCATTCGTTTGCAATAAGAGTTTGAATTTTCAGGTTTCACTCTGTTTTCTCTTATATTGATACATGAATTTGGAACTCTAAATCAAGCACGGTTTGTGCTAGCCCCTTGAAACTTGACACAATTAAGTAGTTCTAAGTTCTATCTGTATGGTTTGTTTCCTCTTGAAGTAGCCCTAGGAGGGAGTGGTGAAACACACGTTCGTTTGAAACGGGTTGCCAAGCTTCCAAAAAACTACGAGTGTCCTGAAATCTCAGCATATGTTTTTTCACCCAATCTTGAAGATACTTGGTGATAATGAGCAGTACACCAATCCCACTGGGTTCAGCAAATTTCGTTCTTCTAGGTTGAAGCATTCGTTGGCAGTAAGACTTTGAATTTTCAGGTTTCACTCTGTTTTCTCCTATATTGATACATGAATTTGGAACTCCAAATCAAACACGGTTTGTGCTAGCCCCTTGAAACTTGACACAATAAAGTAGTTCTAAGTTCTATCTGTATGGTTTGTGTCCTATTGAAGTTTCCCTGGAGGGAGTTGCGAAACACACTTTCGTTTTGTAGAGGTTGCCAAGCTTCCAAAATACTACGAGTGTCCTGAAATCTCAGCATATGTTTTTTCACCCAATCTTGAAGATACTTGGTGGTAATGAGCAGTACACCAATCCCACTTGGCTAAGCAAATTTGGTTCTTCTAGGTTGAAGCATTCGTTTTCAATAAAAGTTTGAAATTTCGGGTTTCACGCTGTTTTCTTATATATTTATACATGAATTTGGAACTCTAACTCAAACACGTTTTGTGCTAGCCGCTTGAAACTTCACACAATAAAGTAGTTCTAAGTTCTATCTGTATGGATGTTTCCTCTTGATTTCCCTAGGAGGGAGTGGTGAAACTCACTTTCGTTTGGAAGAGGTTGCCAAGCTTCCAAAATACTATGATTGTCCTGAAATCTCAGCATATGCTTTTTCACCCAATCTTGAAGATACTTGGGGTTAATGAGCAGTACACCAATCCCACTGGGTTCAGCAAATTTCGTTCTTCTAGGTTGAAGCATTCGTTGGCAGTAAGTGTTTGAATTTTCAGGTTTCACTCTGTTTTCTAATATATTGATAGATGAATTTGGAACTATAAATCAAACACGGTTTGTGCTAGCCCCTTGAAACTTGACACAATAAAGTAGTTCTAAGTTCTATCTGTATGGTTGTGTCCAATTGAAGTTTCCCTAGGATTGAGTGGGGAAACACACTTTCGTTTGGAAGAGGTTGCCAAGCTTCCAAAATACTACGAGTGTCCTGAAATCTCAGCATATGTATTTTCACCCAATCTTGAAGATACTTGGTGGTAATGAGCAGTACACCAAGCCCACTTGGCTCAGCATATTTCGTTCTTCTAGGTTGAAGCATTCGTTTGCAATAATAGTTTGAATTTTCAGGTTTCACTCTGTTTTCTCCTATATTGATACATGAATTTGGAACTCTAAATCAAGCACGGTTTGTGCTAGCCGCTTGAAACTTGACACAATAAAGTAGTTCTAAGTTCTATCTGTATGGTTTGTTTCCTCTTGAAGTAGCCCTAGGAGGGAGTTGTGAAACACACTTTCGTTTGGAAGAGGTTGCCAAGCTTCCAAAATAATACGAGTGTCCTGAAATCTCAGCATATGTTTTTTCACCCAATCTTGAAAATACTTGGTGGTAATGAGCAGTACACCAAGCCCACTTGGCTCAGCAAATTTCGTTCTTCTAGGTTGAAGCATTCCTTTGCAATAAGAGTTTGAGTTTTCAGGTTTCACTCTGTTTTCTCCTATATTGATACATGAATTTGGAACTCTAAATGAAGAACGGTTTGTGCTAGCCCCTTGAAACTTGACACAATAAAGTCGTTCTAAGTTCTATCTGTACGGTTTGTTTCCTCTTGAAGTTGCCCTTGGAGGGAGTGGTGAAGCACACTTTCGTTTGAAAGGGGTTGCCAAGCTTCCAAAAAACTACGAGTGTCCTGAAATCTCAGCATATGTTTTTTCACCCAATCTTGAAGATACTTGGTGGTAATGAGCAGTACACCAATCCCACTTGGCTAAGCAAATTTCGTTCTTCTAGTTTGAAGCATTCGTTTTCAATAAAAGTTTGAATTTTCGGGTTTCACGCTGTTTTCTCCTATATTTATACATGAATTTGGAACTCTAACTCAAACACGGTTTGTGCTAGCCCCATGAAACTTGACACAATAAAGTAGTTCTAAGTTCTATCTGTATGGTTTGTTTCCTCTTGAAGTTTCCCTAGGAGGGAGTTGTGAAACACACTTTCGTTTGGAAGAGGTTGCCAAGCTTCCAAAATACTACGAGTGTCCTGAAATCTCAGCATATGTTTTTTCACCCAATCTTGAAGATAATTGGTGGTAATGAGCAGTACACCAAGCCCACTTGGCTCAGCAAATTTCGTTCTTCTAGGTTGAAGCATTCGTTTGCAATAAGGGTTTGAATTTTCAGGTTTCACTCTGTTTTCTCCTATATTGATACATGAATTTGGAACTCTAAATCAAACACGGTTTGTGCTAGCCCCTTGAAACTTGACACAATAAAGTAGTTCTAAGTTCTATGTGTATGGTTTTTTTCCTCTTGAAGTAGCCCTAGGAGGGAGTGGTGAAACACACTTTCGTTTGAAACGGGTTGCCAAGCTTCCAAAATACTACGAGTGTCCTGAAATCTCAGCATATGTTTTTTCACCCAATCTTGAAGATACTTGGTGGTAATGAGCAGTTCACCAAGCCCACTTGGCTCAGCAAATGTCGTTCTTCTAGGTTGAAGCATTCGTTTGCAATAAGGGTTTGAATATTCAGGTTTCACTCTGTTTTCTCATATATTGATACATGAATTTGGAACTCTAAATCAAGCACGGTTTCTGCTAGCCCCTTGAAACTTGACACAATAAAGTAGTTCTAAGTTCTATCTGTATGGTTTTTTTCCTCTTGAAGTAGCCCTAGGAGGGAGTGGTGAAACACACTTTCGTTTGAAACGGGTTGCCAAGCTTCCAAAATACTACGAGTGTCCTGAAATCTCAGCATATGTTTTTTCACCCAAACTTGAAGATACTTAGGGGCAATGAGCAGTACACCAATACCACTTGACTCAGCAAATTTCGTTCTTCTAGGTTGAAGCATTCGTTTGCAATAAGAGTTTGAATTTTCAGGTTTCACTCTGTTTTCTCCTATATTGATACATGAATTTGGAACTCTAAATCAAGAACGGTTTGTGCTAGCCCCTTGAAACTTGACACAATAAAGTAGTTCTAAGTTCTATCTGTATGGTTTGTTTCCTCTTGAAGTAGCCCTTGGAGGGAGTGCTGAAACACACTTTCGTTTGGAAGAGGTTGCCTGCCAAGCTTCCAAAATACTACGAGTGTCCTGAAATCTCAGCATATGTTTTTTCACCCAATCTTGAAGATACTTGGGGTTAATGAGCAGTACACCAATCCCACTGGGTTCAGCAAATTTCGTTCTTCTAGGTTGAAGCATTCGTTGGCAGTAAGGGTTTGAATTTTCAGGTTTCACTCTGTTTTCTCCTATATTGATAGATGAATTTGGAACTCCAAATCAAACACGGTTTCTGCTAGCCCCTTGAAACTTGACACAATAAAGTAGTTCTAAGTTCTATCTGTATGGTTTGTGTCCAATTGAAGTTTCCCTAGGATTGAGTGGTGAAACACACTTTCGTTTGGAAGAGGTTGCCAAGCTTCCAAAATACTACGAGTGTCCTGAAATCTCAGCATATGTTTTTTCACCCAATCTTGAAGATACTTGGTGGTAATGAGCAGTACACCAAGCCCACTTGGCTCAGCAAATTTCGTTCTTCTAGGTTGAAGCATTCGTTTGCAATAAGAGTTTGAATTTTCAGGTTTCACTCTGTTTTCTCTTATATTGATACATGAATTTGGAACTCTAAATCAAGCACGGTTTGTGCTAGCCCCTTGAAACTTGACACAATTAAGTAGTTCTAAGTTCTATCTGTATGGTTTGTTTCCTCTTGAAGTAGCCCTAGGAGGGAGTGGTGAAACACACGTTCGTTTGAAACGGGTTGCCAAGCTTCCAAAAAACTACGAGTGTCCTGAAATCTCAGCATATGTTTTTTCACCCAATCTTGAAGATACTTGGTGATAATGAGCAGTACACCAATCCCACTGGGTTCAGCAAATTTCGTTCTTCTAGGTTGAAGCATTCGTTGGCAGTAAGAGTTTGAATTTTCAGGTTTCACTCTGTTTTCTCCTATATTGATACATGAATTTGGAACTCCAAATCAAACACGGTTTGTGCTAGCCCCTTGAAACTTGACACAATAAAGTAGTTCTAAGTTCTATCTGTATGGTTTGTGTCCTATTGAAGTTTCCCTGGAGGGAGTTGTGAAACACACTTTCGTTTGGTAGAGGTTGCCAAGCTTCCAAAATACTACGAGTGTCCTGAAATCTCAGCATATGTTTTTTCACCCAATCTTGAAGATACTTGGGGGTAATGAGCAGTACACCAATCCCACTTGACTCAGCAAATTTCGTTCTTCTAGGTTGAAGCATTCGTTTGCAATAAGAGTTTGAATTTTCAGGTTTCACTCTGTTTTCTCCTATATTCATACATGAATTTGGAACTCTAAATCAAGAACGGTTTGTGCTAGCCCCTTGAAACTTGACACAATAAAGTAGTTCTAAGTTCTATCTGTATGGTTTGTTTCCTCTTGAAGTTGCCCTAGGAGGGAGTGGTGAAGCACACTTTCGTTTGAAAGGGGTTGCCAAGCTTCCAAAAAACTACGAGTGTCCTGAAATCTCAGCGTATGTTTTTTCACCCAATCTTGAAGATACTTGGTGGTAATGAGCAGTACACCAATCCCACTTGGCTAAGGAAATTTGGTTCTTCTAGGTTGAAGCATTCGTTTTCAATAAAAGTTTGAAATTTCGGGTTTCACGCTGTTTTCTTATATATTTATACATGAATTTGGAACTCTAACTCAAACACGTTTTGTGCTAGCCCCTTGAAACTTGACACAATAAAGTAGTTCTAAGTTCTATCTGTATGGATGTTTCCTCTTGAAGTTTCCCTAGGAGGGAGTGGTGAAACTCACTTTCGTTTGGAAGAGGTTGCCGAGCTTCCAAAATACTACGAGTGTCCTGAAATCTCAGCATATGCTTTTTCACCCAATCTTGAAGATACTTGGGGTTAATGAGCAGTACACCAATCCCACTGGGTTCAGCAAATTTCGTTCTTCTAGGTTGAAGAATTCGTTGGCAGTAAGAGTTTGAATTTTCAGGTTTCACTCTGTTTTTTCCTATATTGATAGATGAATTTGGAACTCCAAATCAAACACGGTTTGTGCTAGCCCCTTGAAACATGACACAATAAAGTAGTTCTAAGTTCTATCTGTATGGTTTGTGTCCAATTGAAGTTTCCCTAGAAGGGAGTGGTGAAACACACTTTCGTTTGGAAGAGGTTGCCAAGCTTCCAAAATACTACGAGTGTCCTGAAATCTCAGCATATGTTTTTTCACCCAATCTTGAAGATACTTGTTGGTAATGAGCAGTACACCAAGCCCACTTGGCTCAGCAAATTTCGTTCTTCTAGGTTGAAGCATTCGTTTGCAATAAGAGTTTGAATTTTCAGGTTTCACTCTGTTTTCTCCTATATTGATACATGAATTTGGAACTCTAAATCAAGCACGGTTTGTGCTAGCCCCTTGAAACTTGACACAATAAAGTAGTTCTAAGTTCTATCTGTATGGTTTGTTTCCTCTTGAAGTAGCCCTAGGGGGGAGTTGTGAAACACACTTTCGTTTGGAAGAGGTTGCCAAGCTTCCAAAATAATACGAGTGTCCTGAAATCTCAGCATATGTTTTTTCACCCAATCTTGAAAATACTTGGTGGTAATGAGCAGTACACCAAGCCCACTTGGCTCAGCAAATTTCGTTCTTCTAGGTTGAAGCATTCCTTCGCAATAAGAGTTTGAATTTTCAGGTTTCACTCTGTTTTCTCCTATATTGATACATGAATTTGGTACTCTAAATCAAGCACGGTTTGTGCTAGCCCCTTGAAACTTGACATAATAAAGTAGATCTAAGTTCTATGTGTATGGTTTTTTTCCTCTTGAAGTAGCCCTAGGAGGGAGTGGTGAAACACACTTTCGTTTGAAACGGGTTGCCAAGCTTCCAAAATACTACGAGTGTCCTGAAATCTCAGCATATGCTTTTTCACCCAATCTTGAAGATACTTGGGGGTAATGAGCAGTACACCAATCCCACTTGACTCAGCAAATTTCGTTCTTCTAGGTTGAAGCATTCGTTTGCAATAAGAGTTTGAATTTTCAGGTTTCACTCTGTTTTCTCCTATATTCATACATGAATTTGGAACTCTAAATCAAGAACGGTTTGTGCTAGCCCCTTGAAACTTGACCCCATAAAGTAGTTCTAAGTTCTATCTGTATGGTTTGTTTCCTCTTGAAGTAGCCCTAGGAGGGATTGGTGAAACACACTTTCGTTTGGAAGAGGTTGCCTGCCAAGCTTCCAAAATACTACGAGTGTCCTGAAATCTCAGCATATGTTTTTTCACCCAATCTTGAAGATACTTGGTGGTAATGAGCAGTACACCAATCCCACTTGGCTCAGCAAATTTCGTTCTTCTAGGTTGAAGCATTCGTTTTCAATAAGAGTTTGAGTTTTCAGGTTTCACTCTGTTTTCTCCTATATGGATACATGAATTTGGAACTCTAAATCAAGAACGGTTTGTGCTAGCACCTTGAAACTTGACACAATAAAGTAGTTCTAAGTTCTATATGTACGGTTTGTTTCCTCTTGAAGTTGCCCTAGGAGGGAGTGGTGAAGCACACTTTCGTTTGAAAGGGGTTGCCAAGCTTCCAAAAAACTACGAGTGTCCTGAAATCTCAGCATATGTTTTTTCACCCAATCTTGAAGATACTTGGTGGTAATGAGCAGTACACCAATCCCACTTGGTTAAGCAAATTTCCTTCTTCTAGGTTGAAGCATTCGTTTTCAATAAAAGTTTGAAATTTCGTGTTTCACGCTGTTTTCTCCTATATTTATACATGAATTTGGAACTCTAACTCAAACACGGTTTGTGCTAGCCACTTGAAACTTGACACAATAAAGTAGTTCTAAGTTCTATCTGAATGGTTGGTTTCCTCTTGAAGTTTCCCTAGGAGGGAGTGGTGAAACACACTTTCGTATGGAAGAGGTTGCCAAGCTTCCAAAATACTACGAGTGTCCTGAAATCTCAGCATATGCTTTCTCACCCAATCTTGAAGATACTTGGTGGTAATGAGCAGTACACCAATCCCACTTGGCTCAGCAAATTTCATTCTTCTAGGTTGAAGCATTCGTTTGAAATAAGAGTTTGAATTTTCAGGTTTCACTCTGTTTTCTCCTATATTCATACATGAATTTGGAACTCTAAATCAAGCAAGGTTTGTGCTAGCCCCTTGAAACGTGACACAATAAAGTAGTTCTAAGTTCTATGTGTATGGTTTGTTTCCTCTTGAAGTAGCCCTAGGAGGGAGTGGTGAAACACACTTTCGTTTGAAACGGGTTGCCAAGCTTCCAAAAAGCTACGAGTGTCCTGAAACCTCAGCATATGTTTTTTCACCCAATCTTGAAGATACTTGGGGTTAATGAGCAGTACACCAATCCCACTGGGTTCAGCAAGTTTCGTTCTTCTAGGTTGAAGCATTCGTTGGCAGTCAGGGTTTGAATTTTCAGGTTTCACTCTGTTTTCTCCTATATTGATAGATGAATTTGGAACTCCAAATCAAACACGGTTTGTGCTAGCCCCATGAAACTTGACACAATAAAGTAGTTCTAAGTTCTATCTGTATGGTTTGTTTCCTCTTGAAGTTTCCCTAGGAGGGAGTTGTGAAACACACTTTCGTTTGGAAGAGGTTGCCAAGCTTCCAAAATACTACGAGTGTCCTGAAATCTCAGCATATGTTTTTTCACCCAATCTTGAAGATACTTGGTGGTAATGAGCAGTACACCATGCCCACTTGGCTCAGCAAATTTCGTTTTTCTAGGTTGAAGCATTCGTTTGCAATAAGGGTTTGAATTTTCAGGTTTCACTCTGTTTTCTCCTATATTGATACATGAATTTGGAACTCTAAATCAAACACGGTTTGTGCTAGCCCCTTGAAACTTGACACAATAAAGTAGTTCTAAGTTCTATGTGTATGGTTTTTTTCCTCTTGAAGTAGCCCTAGGAGGGAGTGGTGAAACACACTTTCGTTTGAAACGGGTTGCCAAGCTTCCAAAATACTACGAGTGTCCTGAAATCTCAGCATATGTTTTTTCACCCAATCTTGAAGATACTTGGTGGTAATGAGCAGTACACCAAGCCCACTTGGCTCAGCAAATGTCGTTCTTCTAGGTTGAAGCATTCGTTTGCAATAAGGGTTTCAATTTTCAGGTTTCACTCTGTTTTCTTTTATATTGATACATGAATTTGGAACTCTAAATCAAGCACGGTTTCTGCTAGCCCCTTGAAACTTGACACAATAAAGTAGTTCTAAGTTCTATGTGTATGGTTTTTTTCCTCTTGAAGTAGCCCTAGGAGGGAGTGGTGAAACACACTTTCGTTTGAAACGGGTTGCCAAGCTTCCAAAATACTACGAGTGTCCTGAAATCTCAGCATATGTTTTTTCACCCAATCTTGAAGATACTTGGGGGCAATGAGCAGTACACCAATACCACTTGACTCAGCAAATGTCGTTCTTCTAGGTTGAAGCATTCGTTTGCAATAAGAGTTTGAATTTTCAGGTTTCACTCTGTTTTCTCCTATATTGATACATGAATTTGGAACTCTAAATCAAGAACGGTTTGTGCTAGCCCCTTGAAACTTGACACAATAAAGTAGTTCTAAGTTCTATCTGTATCGTTTGTTTCCTCTTGAAGTAGCCCTTGGAGGGAGTGCTGAAACACACTTTCGTTTGGAAGAGGTTGCCTGCCAAGCTTCCAAAATACTACGAGTGTCCTGAAATCTCAGCATATGTTTTTTCACCCAATCATGAAGATACTTGGGGTTAATGAGCAGTACACCAATCCCACTGGGTTCAGCAAATTTCGTTCTTCTAGGTTGAAGCATTCGTTGGCAGTAAGGGTTTGAATTTTTAGGTTTCACTCTGTTTTCTCCTATATTGATAGATGAATTTGGAACTCCAAATCAAACACGGTTTGTGCTAGCCCCTTGAAACTTGACACAATAAAGTAGTTCTAAGTTCTATCTGTATGGTTTGTGTCCAATTGAAGTTTCCCTAGGATTGAGTGGTGAAACACACTTTCGTTTGGAAGAGGTTGCCAAGCTTCCAAAATACTACGAGTGTCCTGAAATCTCAGCATATGTTTTTTCACCCAATCTTGAAGATACTTTGTGGTAATGAGCAGTACACCAATCCCACTTGACTCAGCAATATTCGTTCTTCTAGGTTGAAGCATTCCTTTGCAATCAGAGTTTGAATTTTCAGGTTTCACTCTGTTTTCTCCTATATTGATACATGAATTTGGAACTCTAAATCAAGAACGGTTTGTGCTAGCCTCTTGAAACTTGACACAATAAAGTAGTTCTAAGTTCTATCTGTATGGTTTGTTTCCTCTTGAAGTTTCCCTAGGAGGGAGTGGTGAAGCACACTTTCGTTTGAAAGGGGTTGCCAAGCTTCCAAAAAAATACGAGTGTCCTGAAATGTCAGCATACGTTTTTTCACCCAATCTTGAAGATACTTGGTGGTAATGAGCAGTACACCAATATCACTTGGCTAAGCAAATTTCGTTCTTTTAGGTTGAAGCATTCGTTTTCAATAAAAGTTTGAAATTTCGGGTTTCACGCTGTTTTCTCCTATATTTATACATGAATTTGGAACTCTAACTCAAACACGGTTTGTGCTAGCCTCTTGAAACCTGATACAATAATGTAGTTCTAAGTTCTATCTCTATGGTTGTTTTCCCTTGAACTTTCCCTAGGAGGGAGTGGTGAAACACACTTTCGTTTGGAAGAGGTTGCCAAGCTTCCAAAATACTACGAGTGTCCTGAAATCTCAGCATATGTTTTTTCACCCAATCTAGAAGATACTTGGTGGTAATGAGCAGTACACCAATCCCACTTGGCTCAGCAAATTTCGTTCTTCTAGGTTGAAGCAATCGTTTTCAATAAGAGTTTGAATTTTCAGGTTTCACTCTGTTTTCTCCTATATTGATCCATGAAGTTGGAACTCTAAATCAAGAACGGTTTGTGCTAGCCTTTTGAAACTTGACACAATAAAGTAGCTCTATGTTCAATCTGTACGGTTTGTTTCCTCTTGAAGTTGCCCTAGGAGGGAGTGGTGAAGCACACTTTCGTTTGAAACGGGTTGCCAAGCTTCCAAAAAACTACGAGTGTCCTGAAATCTCAGCATATGTTTTTTCAACCAATCTTGAAGATACTTGGGGGTAATGAGCAGTACACCAATCCCACTTGACTCAGCAAATTTCGTTCTTCTAGGATGAAGCATTCGTTTGCAATAAGAGTTTGAGTTTTCACGTTTCACTCTGTTTTCTCCTATATTGGTACATGAATTTGGAACTCTAAATCAAGAACGGTTTGTGCTAGCCCCTTGAAACTTGACACAATAAAGTAGTTCTATGTTCTATCTGTACGGTTTGTTTCCTATTGAAGTTGCCCTAGGAGGGAGTGGTGAAGCACACTTTCGTTTGAAAGGGGTTGCCAAGCTTCCAAAAAACTACGAGTGTCCTGAAATCTCAGCATATGCTTTTTCACCCAATCTTGAAGATACTTGGTGGTAATGAGCAGTACACCAATCCCACTTGGCTAAGCAAATTTCGTTCTTCTAGGTTGAAGCATTCATTTTCAATAAAAGTTTGAAATTTCGGGTTTCACGATGTTTTCTCCTATATTTATACATGAATTTGGAACTCTAACTCAAACACGGTTTGTGCTAGCTCCTTGAAACTTGACACAATAAAGTAGTTCTAAGTTCTATGTGAATGGTTTGTTTCCTCTTGAAGTTTCCCTAGGAGGGAGTGGTGAAACACACTTTCGTTTGGAAGAGGTTGCCAAGCTTCCAAAAAACTACGAGTGTCCTGGAATCTCAGCATATGTTTTTTCACCCAATCTTGAAGATACTTGGTGGTAATGAGCAGTACTCCAAGCCCACTTGGCTCAGCAAATTTCGTTCTTCTAGGTTGAAGCATTCGTTTGCAATAAGAGTTTGAATTTTCAGCTTTCACTCTGTTTTCTCCTATATTGATACATGAATTTGTAACTCTAAATCAAGCACGGTTTGTGCTATCCCCTTGAAACTTGACACAATTAAGTAGTTCTAAGTTCTATGTGTATGGTTTGTTTCCTCTTGAAGTAGCCCTAGGAGGGAGTTGTGAAACACACTCTCGTTTGAAACGGGTTGCCAAGCTTCCAAAAAACTACGAGTGTCCTGAAATCTCAGCATATGTTTTTTCACCCAATCTTGAAGATACTTGGTGATAATGAGCAGTACACCAATCCCACTGGGTTCAGCAAATTTCGTTCTTCTTGTTTGAAGCATTCGTTGGCAGTAAGAGTTTGAATTTTCAGGTTTCACTCTGTTTTCTCCTATATTGATAGATGAATTTGGAACTCCAAATCAAACACGGTTTGTGCTAGCCCCTTGAAACTTGACACAATAAAGTAGTTCTAAGTTCTATCTGTATGGTTTGTGTCCAATTGAAGTTTCCCTAGGAGGGAGTAGTGAAACACACTTTCGTTTGGAAGAGGTTGCCATGCTTCCAAAATACTACGAGTGTCCTGAAATCTCAGCATATGTTTTTTCACCCAATCTTGAAGATACTTGGGGGTAATGAGCAGTACACCAATCCCACTTCACTCAGCAAATTTCGTTCTTCTAGGTTGAAGCATTCGTTTGCAATAAGAGTTTGAGTTTTCAGGTTTCACTCTGTTTTCTCCTATATTCATACATGAATTTGGAACTCTAAATCAAGAACGGTTTGTGCTAGCCCCTTGAAACTTGACACAATAAAGTAGTTCTAAGTTCTATCTGTACGGTTTGTTTTTTCTTGAAGTTGCCCTAGGAGGGAGTGGTGAAGCACACTTTCGTTTAAAGGGGTTGCCAAGCTTCCAAAAAACTACGAGTGTCCTGAAATGTCAGCATATGTTTTTTCACCCAATCTTGAAGATACTTGGTGGTAATGAGCAGTACACCAATCCCACTTGGCTAAGCAAATTTCGTTCTTCTAGGTTGAAGAACTCGTTTTCAATAAAAGTTTGAAATTTCGGGTTTCACGCTGTTTTCTCCTATATTTATAAATGAATTTGGAACTCTAACTCAAACACGGTTTGTGCTAGCCCATTGGAAGTTGACACAATAAAGTAGTTCTAAGTTCTATCTGTATGGTTTGTTTCCTCTTGAAGTTTCCCTAGTAGGGAGTGGTGAAACACACTTTCGTTTGGAAGAGGTTGCCAAGCTTCCAAAATACTACGAGTGTCCTAAATCTCAGCATATATTTTTTCACTAAATCTTGAAGATACTTGGGGGTAATGAGCAGTACACCAATCCCACTTGACTCAGCAAATTTCGTTCTTCTAGGTTGAAGCATTCGTTTGCAATAAGAGTTTGACTTTTCAGGTTTCACTGTGTTTTCTCCTATATTGATACATGAATTTGGAACTCCAAATCAAGCACGGTTTGTGATAGCCCCTTGAAACTTGACACAATAAAGTAGTTCTAAGTTCTATCTGTATGGTTTGTGTCCTATTGAAGTTTCCCTAGGAGGGAGTTGCGAAACACACTTTCATTTGGAAGAGGTTGCCAAGCTTCCAAAATACTACGAGTGTCCTGAAATCTCAGCATATGTTTTTTCACCCAATCTTGAAGATACTTGGGGGTAATGAGCAGTACACCAATCCCACTTGACTCAGCAAATTTCGTTCTTCTAGGTTGAAGGATTCGTTTGCAATAAGAGTTTGAGTTTTCAGGTTTCACTCTGTTTTCTCCTTTATTGATACATGAATTTGGAACTCTAAATCAAGAACGGTCTGTGCTAGCCCCTTGAAACTTGACACAATAAAGTAGTTCTAAGTTCTATCTGTACGGTTTGTTTTTTCTTGAAGTTGCCCTAGGAGGGAGTGGTGAAGCACACTTTCGTTTGAAAGGGGTTGCCAAGCTTCCAAAAAACTACGAGTGTCCTGAAATCTCAGCATATGTTTTTTCACCCAATCTTGAAGATACTTGGTGGTAATGAGCAGTACACGAATTCCACTTGGCTAAGCAAATTTCGTTCTTCTAGGTTGAAGCATTCGTTTTCAATAAAAGTTTGAAATTTCGGGTATCACGCTGTTTTCTCCTATATTTATACATGAATTTGGAACTCTAACTCAAACACGGTTTGTGCTAGCCCCTTGAAACTTGACACAATAAAGTAGTTCTAAGTTCTATCTGTATGGTTTGTTTCCTCTTGAAGTTTCCCTAGGAGGGAGTGGTGAAACACACTTTCGTTTGAAACGGGTTGCCAAGCTTCCAAAAAACTACGAGTGTCCTGAAATCTGAGCCTATGTTTTTTCACCCAATCTTGAAGATACTTGGTGGTAATGAGCAGTACAGCAATCCCACTGGGCTCAGCAAATTTCGTTCTTCTAGGTTGAAGCATTCGTTTGCAATAAGAGTTTGAATTTTCAGGTTTCACTCTGTTTTCTCCTGTATTGATAAATGAATTTGGAACTCTAAATCAAGCACGGTTTGTGGTAGCCCCTTGAAACTTGACACAATAAAGTAGTTCTAAGTTCTATGTGAATGGTTTGTTTCCTCTTGAAGTAGCCCTAGGAGGGAGTGGTGAAACACACTTTCGTTTGAAACGGGTTGCAAACATCCAAAAAACTACGAGTGTCCTGAAATCTCAGCATATGTTTTTTCACCCAATCTTGAAGATACTTGGTGATAATGAGCAGTACACCAATCCCACTGGGTTCAGCAAATTTCGTTCTTCTAGGTTGAAGCATTCGTTGGCAGTAAGAGTTTGAATTCTCAGGTTTCACTCTGTTTTCTCCTATATTGATAGATGAATTTGGAACTCCAAATCAAACACGGTTTGTGCTAGCACCTTGAAACTTGACACAATAAAGTAGTTCTAAATTCTATGTGAATGGTTTGTTTCCTCTTGAAGTAGCCCTAGGAGGGAGTGGTGAAACACACTTTCGTTTGAAACGGGTTGCCAAGCTTCCAAAAAACTACGAGTGTCCTGAAATCTCAGCATATGTTTTTTCACCCAATCTTGAAGATACTTGGTGATAATGAGCAGTACACCAATCCCTCTGGGTTCAGGAAATTTCGTTCTTCTAGGTTGAAGCATTCGTTGGCAGTAAGAGTTTGAATTTTCAGGTTTCACTCTGTTTTCTCCTATATTGAGAGATGAATTTGGAACTCCAAATCAAACACGGTTTGTGCTAGCCCCTTGAAACTTAACACAATAAAGTAGTTCTAAGTTCTATCTGCATGGTTTGTGTCCAATTGAAGTTTCCCTAGGAGGGAGTGGTGAAACACACTTTCGTTTGGAAGAGGTTGCCAAGCTTCCAAAATACTACGAGTGTCCTGAAATCTCAGCATATGTTTTTTCACCCAATCTTGAAGATACTTGGTGGTAATGAGCAGTACACCAAGCCCACTTGGCTCAGCAAATTTCGTTCTTCTAGGTTGAGGCATTCGTTTGCAATAAGAGTTAGAATTTTCAGGTTTCACTCTGTTTTCTCCTATATTGATACATGAATTTGGACCTCTAAATCAAGCACGGTTTCTGTTAGCCTCTTGAAACTTGACACAATTAAGTAGTTCTAAGTTCTATGTGTATGGTTTGTTTCCTTTTGAAGTAGCCCTAGGAGGGAGTGGTGAAACACACTTTCATTTGAAACGGGTTGCCAAGCTTCCAAAAAGCTAAGATTGTCCTGAAATCTCAGCATATGTTTTTTCATCCAATCTTGAAGATACTTGGTGATAAAGAGCTGTACACCAATCCCACTGGGTTTAGCAAATTTCATTCTTCTAGGTTGAAGCATTCGTTGGCAGTAAGAGTTTGAATTTTCAGGTTTCACTCTGTTTTCTCCTATATTGATAGATGAATTTGGAACTCCAAATCAAACACGGTTTGTGCTAGCCCCTTGAAACTTGACACAATAAAGTAGTTCTAAGTTCTATCTGTATGGTTTGTGTCCAATTGAAGTTTCCCTAGGAGGGAGTGGTGAAACACACTTTCGTTTGGAAGAGGTTGCCAAGCTTCCAAAATACTACGAGTGTCCTGAAATCTCAGCATATGTTTTTTCACCCAATCTTGAAGATACTTGGTGGTAATGAGCAGTACACCAATCCCACTTGGCTCAGCAAATTTCGTTCTTCTAGGTTGAAGCATTCGTTTGCAATAAGAGTTTGAATTTTCAGGTTTCACTCTCTTTTCTCCTATATTGATACATGAATTTGGAATTCTAAATCAAGGACGGTTTGTGCTAGCCCCTTGAAACTTGACACAATAAAGTAGTTCTAAGTTCTATTTGTATGGTTTCTGTCCTATTGAAGTTTCCCTAGGAGGGAGTTGCGAAACACACTTTCGTTTGGAAGAGGTTGCCAAGCTTCCAAAATACTACGAGTGTCCTGAAATCTCAGCATATGTTTTTTCACCCAATCTTGAAGATAATTGGGGGTAATGAGCAGTACACCAATCCCACTTGACTCAGCAAATTTCGTTCTTCTAGGTTGAAGCATTCGTTTGCAATAAGAGTTTGAGTTTTCAGGTTTCACTCTGTTTTCTCCTATATTGATACATGAATTTGGAACTCTAAATCAAGAACGGTTTGTGCGTGCCCCTTGAAACTTCACACAATAAAGTAGTTCTAAGTTCTATCTGTACGGTTTGTTTTTTCTTGAATTTGCCCTAGGAGGGACTGGTGAAGCACACTTTCGTTTGAAAGGGGTTGCCAAGCTTCCAAAAAACTACGAGTGTCCTGAAATCTCAGCATATGTTTTCACCCAACCTTGAAGATACTTGGTGGTAATGAGCAGTACACCAATCCCACTTGGCTCAGCAAATTTCGTTCTTCTAGGTTGAAGCATTCGTTTGCAATAAGAGTTTGAATTTTCAGGTTTCACTCTGTTTTCTCCTATATTGATACATGAATTTGGAACTCTGAATCTAGAACGGTTTGTGGTAGCCCCTTGAAACTTGACACAATAAAGTAGTTTTAAGTTCTATCTGTACGGTTTGTTTCCTCTTGAAGTTGTCCTAGGAGGGAGTGGTGAAGCACACTTTCGTTTGAAATGGGTTGCCAAGCTTATAAAAATCTATGAGTGTCCTGAAATCTCAGCATAAGTTTTTTCACCCAATCTTGAAGATACTTGGTGGTAATGAGCAGTACACCAATCCCACTTGGCTAAGCAAATTTCATTCTTCTAGGTTGAAGCATTCGTTTTCAATAAAAGTTTGGAATTTCGGGTCTCACGCTGTTTTCTCCTATATTTATACATGAATTTGGAACTCTAACTCCAACACGGTTTGTGCTAGCCCCTTGAAACTTGACACAATAAAGTAGTTCTAAGTTCTATATGCATGCTTTATTTCCTCTTGAAGTTTCCCTAGGAGGGAGTGGTGAAACACACTTTCGTTTGGAAGAGGTTGCCAAGCTTCCAAAATACTACGAGTGTCCTGAAATCTCAGCATATGTTTTTTCACCCAATCTTGAAGATAATTGGTGATAATGAGCAGTACACCAATCCCACTTGGCTCAGCAAATTTCGTTCTTGTAGGTTGAAGCATTCGTTTGCAATAAGAGTTTGAATTTTCAGGTTTCACTCTGTTTTCTCCTATATTGATACATGAATTTGGAACTCTTAATCAAGCACGGTTTGTGCTAGCCCCTTGAAACTTGACACAATAAAGTAGTTCTAAGTTCTATGTGAATGGTTTGTTTCCTCTTGAAGTAGCCCTAGGATGGAGTGGTGAAACACACTTTCTTTTGAAACGGGTTGCCAAGCTACCAAAAAACTACGAGTGTCCTGAAATCTCAGCATAGGTTTTTTCACCCAATCTTGAAGATAATTGGTGATAATGAGCAGTACACCAATCCCACTGGGTTCAGCATATTTCGTTCTTCTAGGTTGAAGCATTCGTTGGCAGTAAGCGTTTTAATTTTCAGGTTTCACTCTGTTTTTTCCTATATTGATAGATGAATTTATAACTCCAAATCAAACATGGTTTGTGCTAGCCCCTTGAAACTTGACACAATAAAGTAGTTCTAAGTTCTATCTGTATGGTTTGTGTCCAATTGAAGTTTCCCTATTAGGGAGTGGTGAAACACACTTTCGTTTGGAAGATGTTGCCAAGCTTCCAAAATACTACGAGTGTCCTGAAATCTCAGCATATGTTTTTTCACCCAATCTTGAAGATACTTGGTGGTAATGAGCAGTACACCAAGCCCACTTGGCTCAGCAAATTTCGTTCTTCTAGGTTGAAGCATTCGTTTCCAATAAGAGTTTGAGTTTTCAGGTTTCACTCTGTTTTCTCCTGTATTGACACATGAATTTGGAACTCTAAATCAAGAACGGTTTGTGCTATCCCCTTGAAACTTGACACAATAAAGTAGTTCTAAGTTGTATCTGTACGGTTTGTTTCCTCTTGAAGTTGCCTTAGGAGGGAGTGGTGAAGCACACTTTCGTTTGAAAGGGGTTGCCAAGCTTCCAAAAATCTACGAGTGTCCTGAAATCTCAGCATATGTTTTTTCACCGAATCTTGAAGATACTTGGTGGTAATGAGCAGTACACCAATCCCACTTGGCTCAGCAAATTTTGTTCTTCTAGGTTGAAGCATTCGTTTTCAATGAAAGTTTGAAATTTCGGGTTTCACGCTGTTTTCTCCTGTATTTATACATGAATATGGAACTCTAACTCAAAAACGGTTTGTGTTAGCCCCTTGAAACTTGACACAATAAAGTAGTTCTAAGTTCTATCTGTATGGTTTGTTTCCTCTTGACGTTTCCCTAGGAGGGATTGGTGAAACACACTTTCGTTTGGAAGAGGTTTCCAAGTTTCCAAAATACTACGAGTGTCATGAAATCTCAGCATATGTTTTTTCACCCAATCTTGAAGATACTTGTTGATAATGAGCAGTACACCAATCCCACTGGGTTCAGCAAATTTCGTTCATCTAGGTTGAAGCATTCGTTGGCAGTAAGTGTTTGAATTTTCAGGTTTCACTCTGTTTTCTCCTATATTGATAGATGAATTTGGAACTCCAAATCAAACACGGTTTGTGCTAGCCCCTTGAAACTTGACACAATAAAGTAGTTCTAATTTTAGCTGTATGGTTTGTGTCCAATTGAAGTTTCCCTAGGAGGGAGTGGTGAAACACACTTTCGTTGGGAAGAGGTTGCCAAGCTTCCAAAATACTACGAGTGTCCTGAAATCTCAGCATATGTTTTTTCACCCAATCTTGAAGATACTTGGTGGTAATGAGCAGTACACCAATCCCACTTGGCTCTGCAAATTTTGTTCTTCTAGGTTGAAGCATTCGTTTTCAATAAAAGTTTCAATTTCGGGTTTCACGCTGTTTTCTCCTATATTTATACATGAATTTCGAACTCTAACTCAAACACGGTTTGTGCTAGCCCCTTGAAACTTGACACAATAAAGTAGTTCTAAGTTCTATCTGTATGGTTTGTGTCCTATTGAAGTTTCCCTAGGAGGGAGTTGCGAAACACACTTTCATTTGGAACAGGTTGCCAAGCTTCCAAAATACTACGAGTGTCCTGAAATCTCAGCATATGTTTTTTCACCCAATCTTGAAGATACTTGGGGGTAATGAGCAGTACATCAATCCCACTTGACTCAGCAAATTTCGTTCTTCTAGGTTGAAGCATTCGTTGGCAGTAAGAGTTTGAATTTTCAGGTTTCACTCTGTTTTCTCCTATATTGATACATGAATTTGGAACTCTAAATCAAGAACGGTCTGTGCTAGCCCCTTGAAACTTGACACAATAAAGTAGTTCTAAGTTCTATCTGTACGGTTTGTTTCCTCTTGAAGTAGCCCTAGGAGGGAGTGGTGAAGCACACTTTCGTTTGAAAGGGGTTGCCATGCTTCCAAAAAACTACGAGTGTCCTGAAATCTCAGCATATGTTTTATCACCCAATCTTGAAGATACTTGGTGGTAATGAGCAGTACACCAATCCCACTTGGCTAAGCAAATTTCGTTCTTCTAGGTTGAAGCATTCGTTTTCAATTAAAGTTTGAAATTTCGGGTTTCACGCTGTTTTCTCCTATATTTATACATGAATTTCGAACTCTAAATCAAGCACGGTTTGTGCTAGCCTCTTGAAACTTGACACAATTAAGTAGTTCTAAGTTCTATGTGTATGGTGTGTTTCCTCTTGAAGTAGCCCTAGGAGGGAGTGGTGAAACACACTTTCGTTTGAAACGGGTTGCCAAGCTTCCAAAATACTACGAGTGTCCTGCAATCTCAGCATATGTTTTTTCACCCAATCTTTAAGATACTTCCTGATAATGAGCAGTACACCAATCCCACTGGGTTCAGCAAATTTCGTTCTTCTAGGTTGAAGCTTTCGTTGGCAGTAAGAGTTTGAATTTTCAGGTTTCACTCTGTTTTCTCCTATATTGATACATGAATTTGGAACTCTAAATCAAGCACGGTTTGTGCTAGCCCCTTGAAACTTGACACAATAAAGTAGTTCTAATTTCTATCTGTATGGTTTGTGTCCAATTGAAGTTTCCCTAGGAGGGAGTGGTGAAACACACTTTTGTTTGGAAGAGGTTGCCAAGCTTCCAAAATACTACGAGTGTCCTGAAATTTCAGCATATTTTTTTTTACCCAAACTTGAAGATACGTGGTGGAAATGAGCAGTACACCATTCCCACTGGGCTCAGCAAATTTCGTTCTTCTAGGTTGAAGCATTCGTTTGCAATAAGAGTTTGAATTTTCAGGTTTCACTCTGTTTTCTCCTATATTGATACATGAATTTGGAACTCTAAATCAAGCACGGTTTGTGCTAGCCCCTTGAAACTTGACACAATAAAGTAGTTCTAATTTCTATCTGTATGGTTTGTGTCCAATTGAAGTTTCCCTAGGAGGGAGTGGTGAAACACACTTTGTTTGAAACGGGTTGCCAAGCTTCCAAAATCTACGAGTGTCCTGAAATCTCAGCATATGTTTTTTCACCCAATCTTGAAGATACTTGGTGGTAATGAGCAGTACACCAAGCCCACTTGGCTCAGCAAATTTCGTTCTTCCAGGCTGAAGCATTCGTTTGTAATAAGAGTTTGAATTTTCAGGTTTCACTCTGTTTTCTCCTATATTGATACATGAATTTGGAACTCTAAATCAAGCACGGTTTGTGCTAGCCCCTTGAAACTTGACACAATAAAGTAGTTCTAAGTTCTATGTGTATGGTTGTTTCGTCTTGAAGTAGCCTTAGGAGGGAGTGGTGAAACACACTTTCGTTTGAAACGGATTTCCAAGCTTGCAAAAAACTACGAGGGTCCTGAAATCTCAGCATATGTTTTTTCACCCAATCTTGAAGATACTTGGGGGTAATGAGCAGTACACCAATCCCACTTGACTCAGCAAATTTCGTTCTTCTAAGTTGAAGCATTTGTTTGCAATAAGAGTTTGAGTTTTCAGGTTTCACTCTGTTTTCTCCTATATTGATACTGGAATTTGGAACTCTAAATCAAGCACGGTTTGTGCTAGCCCTTTGAAACTTGACACAATAAAGTAGTTCTAAATTCTATCTGTACATTTTGTTTCCTCTTGAAGTTGCCCTAGGAGGGAGTGGTGAAGCACACTTTCGTTTGGAAGAGGTTGCCAAGCTTCCAAAATACTACGAGTGTCCTGAAATCTCAGCATATGTTTTTTCACCCAATCTTGAAGATACTTGGTGATAATGAACAGTACACCAATCCCACTGGGTTCAGCAAATTTCGTTCTTCTAGGTTGAAGCATTCGTTGGCATTAAGAGTTTGAATTTTCAGGGTTCACTCTGTTTTCTCCTATATTGATAGATGAATTTGGAACTCCAAATCAAACACGGTTTGTTCTAGCCCCTTGAAACTTGACACAATAAAGTAGTTCTAAGTTCTATCTGTATGGTTTTTGTCCAATTGAAGTTTCCCTAGGAGGGTGTGGTGAAACACACTTTCGTTTGGACGAGGTTGCCAAGCTTCCAAAATACTACGAGTGTCCTGATCTCAGCATATGTTTTTTCACAAAATCTTGAAGATACTTTATGGTAATGAGCAGTACACCAAGCCCACTTGGCTCAGCAAATTTCGTTCTCCTAGGTTGAAGCATTCGTTTGCAATAAGAGTTTAAATTTTCAGGTTTCACTCTGTTTTCTCCTATATTGATACATGAATTTGGAACTCTAAATCAAGCACGGTTTGTGCTAGTTTCTTGAAACTTGACACAATTAAGTAGTTCTAAGTTCTATGTGTATGCTTTGTTTCCTCTTGAAGTAGCCCTAGGAGGGAGTGGTGAAACACACTTTCATTTGAAACGGGTTGCCAAGCTTCCAAAAAGCTAGGATTGTCCTGAAATCTCAGCATATGTTTTTTCACCCAATCATGAAGATACTTGGTGGTAATGAGCAGTACACCAATCCCACTTGGCTCAGCAAATTTCGTTCTTGTAGGTTGAAGCATTCGTTTGCAATAAGAGTTTGAATTTTCAGGTTTCACTCTGTTTTCTCCTATATTGATACATGAATTTGGAACTCTAAATCAAGCACGGTTTGTGCTAGCCCCTTGAAACTTGACATAATAAAGTAGTTCTAAGTTCTATGTGAATGGTCTGTTTCCTCTTGAAGTAGCCCTAGGAGGGAGTGGTGAAACACAGTTTCGTTTGAAACGGGTTGCCAAGCATCCAAAAAACGATGAGTGTCCTGAAATCTCAGCATATGTTTTTTCACCCAATCTTGAAGATACTTGGTGATAATGAGCAGTACACCAATCCCACTGGGTTCAGCAAATTTCGTTCTTCTAGGTTGAAGCATTCGTTGGCATTAAGAGTTTGAATTTTCAGGGTTCACTCTGTTTTCACCTATATTGATAGATGAATTTCTAACTCCAAATCACACACGGTTTTTGCTAGCCCCTTGAAACTTGACACAATAAAGTAGTTCTAAGTTCTATCTGTATGGTTTGTGTCCAATTGAAGTTTCCCTAGGAGGGAGTGGTGAAACACACTTTCGTTTGGAAGAGGTTGCCAAGCTTCCAAAATACTACGAGTGTCCTGAAATCTCAGCATATGTTTTTTCACCCAATCTTGAAGATACTTGGTGGTAATGAGCAGTACACCAATCCCACTTGGCTAAGCAAATTTCCTTCTTCTAGGTGGAAGCATTCGTTTTCAATAAAAGTTTGAAATTTCGGGTTTCACGCTGTTTTCTCCTATATTTATACATGAATTTGGAACTCTAACTCAAACACGGTTTGTGCTAGCCCCTTGAAACTTGACACAATAAAGTAGTTCTAAGTTCTATCTGTATGGTTTGTTTCCTCTTGAAGTTTCCCTATGAGGGAGTGGTGAAACACACTTTTGTTTGGAAGAGGTTGCCAAGCTTCCAAAACATTACAAGTGTCCTGAAATCTCAGCATATGTTTTTTCACCCAATCTTGAAGATACTTGGGGGTAATGAGCAGTACACCAATCCCACTTGGCTCAGCAAATTTCGTTCTTCTAGGTTGAAGCATTCGTTTGCAATAAGAGTTTGAATTTTCAGGTTTCACTCTGTTTTCTCCTATATTGATACATGAATTTGGAACTCTAAATCAAGCACGGTTTGTGCTAGGCCTTTGAAAGTTCACACAATAAAGTAGTTCTAAGTTCTATGTGAATGGTTTGTTTCCTCTTGAAGTAGCCCTAGGAGGGAGTGGTGAAACACACTTTCGTTTGAAACGGGTTGCCAAGCTTCCAAAAAACTACGAGTGTCCTGAAATCTCAGCATATGTTTTTTCACCCAATCTTGAAGATACTTGGTGCTAATGAGCAGTACACCAATCCCACTGGGTTCAGCAAATTTCGTTCTTCTAGGTTGAAGCATTCGTTGGCAGTAAGAGTTTGAATTTTCAGGTTTCACTCTGTTTTCTCCTATATTTATAGATGAATTTGGAACTCCAAATCAAACACGATTTGTGCGAGCCCCTTGAAACTTGACACAATAAAGTAGTTCTAAGTTCTATCTGTATGGTTTGTATCCAATTGAAGTTTCCCTAGGAGAAAGTGGGGAAAAACACTTTCGTTTGGAAGAGGTTGCCAAGCTTCCAAAATACTACGAGTGTCCTCAAATCTCAGCATATGTTTTTTCACCCATTCTTGAAGATACTTGGTGGTAATGAGGAGTACACCAAGCCCACTTGGCTCAGCAAATTTCGTTCTTCCAGGCTGAATCATTCGTTTGTAATAAGAGTTTGAATTTTCAGGTTTCACTCTGTTTTCTCTTATATTGTAACATGAATTTGGAACTCTAAATCAAGCACGGTTTGTGCTAGCCCCTTGAAACTAGACACAATAAAGTAGTTCTAAGTTCTATGTGAATGGTTTGTTAACTCTTGAAGTAGCCCTAGGAGGGAGTGGTGAAACACACTTTCGTTTTAAAAGGGTTGCCAAGCATCCAAAAAACTACGAGTGTCCTGAAATCTCAGCATATGTTTTTTCACCCAATCTTGAAGATACTTGGTGATAATGAGCAGTACACCAATCCCACTGGGTTCAGCAAATGTCGTTCTTCTAGGTTGAAGCATTCGTTGGCAGTAAGAGTTTGAATTTTCAGGTTTCACTCTGTTTTCTCCTACATTGATAGACGAATTTGGAACTCCAAATCAAACACGGTTTGTGCTAGCCCCTTGAAACTTGACACAATAAAGTAGTTCTAAGTTCTATCTGTATGGTTTGTGTCCAATTGAAGTTTCCCTAGGAGGGAGTGGTGAAACACTATTTCGTTTGGAAGAGGTTGCCAAGCTTCCAAAATACTACGAGTGTCCCGAAATCTCAGCATATGTTTTTTCACCAAATCTTGAAGATACTTGGTGGTAATGAGCAGTACACCAAGCCCACTTGGCTCAGCAAATTTCGTTCTTCTAGGTTGAAGCATTCGTTTGCAATAAGAGTTTGAATTTTCAGGTTTCACTCTGTTTTCTCCTATATTCATACATGAATTTGGAACTCTAAATCAAGCACGGTTTGTGCTAGCCCCTTGAAACTTGACACAATTAAATAGTTCTAAGTTCTATGTGTATGGTTTGTTTCCTCTTGAAGTAGCCCTAGGAGGGAGTGGTGAAACACACTTTCGTTTTAAAAGGGTTGCCAAGCATCCAAAAAACTACGAGTGTCCTGAAATCTCAGCATATGTTTTTTCACCCAATCTTGAAGATACTTGGTGATAATGAGCAGTACACCAATCCCACTGGGTTCAGCAAATTTCGTTCTTCTAGGTTGAAGTATTCGTTGGCAGTAAGAGTTTTAATTTTCAGGTTTCACTCTGTTTTCTCCTACACTGATAGACGAATTTGGAACTCCAAATCAAACACGGTTTGTGCTAGCCCCTTGAAACTTGACACAATAAAGGAGTTCTAAGTTCTATCTGTATGGTTTGTGTCCAATTGAAGTTACCCAAGGAGGGAGTGGTGAAACACACTTTCGTTTGGAAGAGGTTGCCAAGCTTCCAAAATACTACGAGTGTCCTGAAATCTCAGCATATGTTTTTTCACCCAATCTTGAAGATACTTGGTGGTAATGAGCAGTACACCAATCCCACTTGGCTAAGCAAATTTCGTTCTTCTAGGTTGAAGCATTCGTTTTCAACAAAAGTTTGAAATTTCGGGTTTCACGCTGTTTTCTCCTATATTTATACATGAATTTGGAACTCTAACTCAAACACGGTTTGTGCTAGCCCCTTGCAACTTGACACAATAAAGTAGTTCTAAGTTCTATCTGTATGGTTTGTTTCCTCTTGAAGTTTCCCTAGGAGGGAGTGGTGAAACACACTTTCGTTTGGAAGAGGTTGCCAAGCTTCCAAAATACTACGAGTGTCCTGAAATCTCAGCATATGTTTTTTCAACCAAACTTGAAGATACTTGGTAGTAATGAGCAGTACACCAATCCCACTTGGCTCAGCAAATTTCGTTCTTCTAGGTTGAAGCATTCGTTTGCAATAAGAGTTTCAATTTTCAGGTTTCACTCTGTTTTCTCCTATATTGATACATGAATTTGGAACTCTAAATCAAGCACGGTTTGTGGTAGCCCCTTGAAACTTGACACAATAAAGTAGTTCTAAGTTCTATCTGTATTGTTTGTTTCCTCTTGAAGTAGCCCTAGGAGGGAGTGGTGAAACACACTTTCGTTTGAAACGGGTTGCCAAGCTTCCAAAAACTACGAGTGTCCTGCCATCTCAGCATATGTTTTTTCACCGAATCTTGAAGATACTTGGTGATAATGAGCAGTACACCAGTCCCACTGGGTTCAGCAAATTTCGTTCTTCTAGGTTGAAGCATTCGTTGGCAGTAAGAGTTTGAATTTTCAGGTTTCACTCTGTTTTCTCCTATATTGATAGATGAATTTTGAACTCCAAATCAAACACGGTTTGTGCTAGCCCCTTGAAACTTGACACAATAAAGTAGTTCTAAGTTCTATCTGTATGGTTTGTGTCCAATTGAAGTTTCCCTAGGAGGGAGTGGTGAAACACACTTTCGTTTGGAAGAGGTTGCCAAGCTTCCAAAATACTATGAGTGTCCTGAAATCTCAGCATATGTTTTTTCACCCAATCTTGAAGATACTTGGTGGTAATGAGCAGTACACCAATCCCACTTGGCTCAGCAAATTTCGTTCTTCTATGTTGAAGCATTCGTTTGCAATAAGAGTTTGAATTTTCAGGTTTCACTCTGTTTTCTCCTATATTGATACATGAATTTGGAACTCTAAATCAAGCACGGTTTGTGCTAGCCCCTTGAAACTTGACACAATAAAGTAGTTCTAAGTTCTATCTGTATGGTTTGTGTCCTATTGAAGTTTCCCTAAGAGGGAGTTGCGAAACACACTTTCGTTTGGAAGAGTTTGCCAAGCTTCCAAAATACTACGAGTGTCCTGAAACCTCAGCATATGTTTTTTCACCCAATCTTGAATATACTTGGGGGTAATGAGCAGTACACCAATCCCCCTTGACTCAGCAAATTTCGTTCTTCTAGGTGGAAGCATTCGTTTGCAATAAGAGTTTCAGTTTTCAGGTTTCACTCTGTTTTCTCCTATATTGATACATGAATTTGGAACTCTAAATCAAGAACGGTTTGTGCTAGCCTCTTGAAACTTGACACAATAAATTAGTTCTAAGTTCTATCTGTATAATTTGTATCCTCTTGAAGTTGCCCTAGGAGGGAGTGGTGAAGCACACTTGCGTTTGAAAGGGGTTGCCAAGCTTCCAAAAAACTACGAGTGTCCTGAAATCTCAGCATATGTTTTTTCACCCAATCTTGAAGATACTTGGTGGAAATGAGCAGTACACCAATCCCACTTGGCTAAGCAAATTTCGTTCTTTTAGGTTGAAGCATTCGTTTTCAATAAAAGTTTGAAATTTCGGGTTTCACGCTGTTTTCTCCTATATTTATACATGAATTTGGAACTCTAACTCAAACACGGTTTGTGCTAGCCCCTTGAAACTTGACACAATAATGTAGTTCTAAGTTCTATCTGTATGGTTGTTTCCTCTTGAAGTTTCCCTAGGAGGGAGTGGTGAAACACACTTTCGTTTTTAAGAGGTTGCCAAGCTTCCAAAATACTACGAGTGTCCTGAAATCTCAGCATATGTTTTTTCACCCAATCTTGAAGATACTTGGTGGTAATGAGCAGTACACCAATCCCACTTGGCTCAGCAAATTTCGTTCTTCTAGGTTGAAGCATTCATTTGCAATAAGAGTTTGAATTTTCAGGTTTCACTCTGTTTTCTCCTATATTGATATATGAATTTGGAACTCTAAATCAAGCACGGTTTGTTCTAGCCCCTTGAAACTTGACACAATAAAGTAGTTCTAAGTTCTATGTGAATGGTTTGTTTCCTCTTGAAGTAGCCCTAGGAGGGAGTGGTGAAACACACTTTCGTTTGAAACGGGTTGCCAAGCTTCCAAAAAACTACAAGTGTCCTGAAATCTCAGCATATGTTTTTTCACCCAATCTTGAAGATACTTGGTGATAATGAGCAGTACACCAATCCCACTGGGTTCAGCAAATTTCGTTCTTCTAGGTTGAAGCATTTGTTGGCAGTAAGAGTTTGAATTTTCAAGTTTCACTCTGTTTTCTCCTATATTGATAGATGAATTTGGAACTCCAAATCAAACACGGTTTGTGCTAGCCCCTTGAAACGTGACACAATAGAGTAGTTCTAAGTTCTGTCTGTATGGTTTGTGTCCTATTTAAGTTTCCCTAGGAGGGAGTGGTGAAACACACTTTCGTTTGGAAGAGGTTGCCAAGCTTCCAAAATACTAGGAGTTTCCTGAAATCTCAGCATATGTTTTTTCACCCAAACTTGAAGATACTTGGTGGTAATGAGAAGTACACCAAGCCCACTTGGCTCAGCAAATTTCGTTCTTCTAGGTTGAAGCATTCGTTTGCAATAAGAGTTTGAATTTTCAGGTTTCACTCTGTTTTCTCCTATATTGATACATGAATTTGGAACTCTAAATCAAGAAAGGTTTGTGCTAGCCCCTTGAAACTTGACACAATAAAGTAGTTCTAAGTTCTATGTGAATGGTTTGTTTCCTCTTGAAGTAGCCCTAGGAGGGAGTGGTGAAACACACTTTCGTTTGAAACGGGTTGCCAAGCTTCCAAAAAACTACGAGTGTCCTGAAATCTCAGCATAAGTTTTTTCACCCAATCTTGAAGATACTTTGTGATAATGAGCAGTACACCAATCCCTCTGGTTTCAGCAAGTTTCGTTCTTCTAGGTTGAAGCATTCGTTGGCAGTAAGAGTTTGAATTTTCAGGTTTCACTCTGTTTTCTCCTATATTGATACATGAATTTGGAACTCCAAATCAAACACGGCTTGTGCTAGCCCCTTGAAACTTGACACAATAAAGTAGTTCTAAGTTCTATCTGTATGGTTTGTGTCCTATTGAAGTTTCCCTAGGAGGGAGTTGCGAAACACACTTTCGTTTGGAAGAGGTTGCCAAGCTTCCAAAATACTACCAGTGTCCTGAAATCTCAGCATATGTTTTTTCACCCAATCTTGAAGATACTTGGGGGTAATGAGCAGTAGACCAATCCCACTTGACTCAGCAAATTTCGTTCTTCTAGGTTGAAGCATTCGTTTGCAATAAGAGTTTGAATTTTCAGGTTTCACTCTATTTTCTCCTATATTGATACATGAATTTGGAACTCTAAATCAAGAACGGTTTGTGCTAGCCCCTTGAAACTTGACACAATAAAGTAGTTCTAAGTTCTATCTGTATGGTTTGTTTCCTCTTGAAGTTTCCCTAGGAGGGAGTGGTGAAACACACTTTCGTTTGGAAGAGGTTGCCAAGCTTCCAAAATACTACGAGTGTCCAGAAATCTCAGCATATGTTTTTTCACCCAATCTTGAAGATACTTGGGGGTAATGAGCAGGACACCAATCCCATTTGACTCAGCAAATTTCGTTCTTCTAGGTTGAAGCATTCGTTTGCAATAAGAGTTTGAATTTTCAGGTTACACTCTGTTTTCTCCTATATTGATACATGAATTTGGAACTCTAAATCAAGCACGGTTTGTGCTAGCCCCTTGAAACTTGACACAATAAAGTAGTTCTAAGTTCTATGTGTATGGTTTGTTTCCTCTTGAAGTAGCCCTAGGAGGGAGTGGTGAAACACACTTTCGTTTGAAACGGGTTGCCAAGCTTCCAAAAAAGTACGAGTGTCCTGAAATATCAGCATATGTTTTTTCACCCAAACTTGAAGATACTTGGGGGTAATGAGCAGTACACCAATCCCACTTGACTCAGCAAATTTCGTACTTCTAGGTTGAAGCATTCGTTTGCAATAAGAGTTTGAGATTTCAGGTTTCACTCTGTTTTCTCCTATATTGGTACTTGAATTTGGAACTCTAAATCAAGCACGGTTTGTGCTAGCCCCTTGAAACTTGACACAATAAAGTAGTTCTAAGTTCTATCTGTATGGTTTGTGTCCTGTTGAAGTTTCCCTAAGAGGGAGTTGCGAAACACACTTTCGTTTGGAAGAGGTTGCCAAGCTTCAAAATACTACGAGTGTCCTGAAACCTCAGCATATGTTTTTTCACCCAATCTTGAATATACTTGGGGGTAATGAGCAGTACACCAATCCCCCTTGACTCAGCAAATTTCGTTCTTCTAGGTGGAAGCATTCGTTTGCAATAAGAGTTTGAGTTTTCAGGTTTCACTCTGTTTTCTCCTATATTGATACATGAATTTGGAACTCTAAATCAAGAACGGTTTGTGCTAGCCTCTTGAAACTTGACACAATAAATTAGTTCTAAGTTCTATCTGTATGGTTTGTATCCTCTTGAAGTTGCCCTAGGAGGGAGTGGTGAAGCACACTTTCGTTTGAAAGGGGTTGCCAAGCTTCCAAAAAACTACGAGTGTCCTGAAATCTCAGCATATGTTTTTTCACCCAATCTTGAAGATACTTGGTGGAAATGAGCAGTACACCAATCCCACTTGGCTAAGCAAATTTCGTTCTTTTAGGTTGAAGCATTCGTTTTCAATAAAAGTTTGAAATTTCGGGTTTCACGCTGTTTTCTCCTATATTTATACATGAATTTGGAACTCTAACTCAAACACGGTTTGTGCTAGCCCCTTGAAACTTGACACAATAATGTAGTTCTAAGTTCTATCTGTATGGTTGTTTCCTCTTGAAGTTTCCCTAGGAGGGAGTGGTGAAACACACTTTCGTTTTTAAGAGGTTGCCAAGCTTCCAAAATACTACGAGTGTCCTGAAATCTCAGCATATGTTTTTTCACCCAATCTTGAAGATACTTGGTGGTAATGAGCAGTACACCAATCCCACTTGGCTCAGCAAATTTCGTTCTTCTAGGTTGAAGCATTCATTTGCAATAAGAGTTTGAATTTTCAGGTTTCACTCTGTTTTCTCCTATAATGATATATGAATTTGGAACTCTAAATCAAGCACGGTTTGTGCTAGCCCCTTGAAACTTGACACAATAAAGTAGTTCTAAGTTCTATGTGAATGGTTTGTTTCCTCTTGAAGTAGCCCTAGGAGGGAGTGGTGAAACACACTTTCGTTTGAAACGGGTTGCCAAGCTTCCAAAAAACTACAAGTGTCCTGAAATCTCAGCATATGTTTTTTCACCCAATCTTGAAGATACTTGGTGATAATGAGCAGTACACCAATCCCACTGGGTTCAGCAAATTTCGTTCTTCTAGGTTGAAGCATTTGTTGGCAGTAAGAGTTTGAATTTTCAAGTTTCACTCTGTTTTCTCCTATATTGATAGATGAATTTGGAACTCCAAATCAAACACGGTTTGTGCTAGCCCCTTGAAACGTGACACAATAGAGTAGTTCTAAGTTCTGTCTGTATGGTTTGTGTCCTATTTAAGTTTCCCTAGGAGGGAGTGGTGAAACACACTTTCGTTTGGAAGAGGTTGCCAAGCTTCCAAAATACTAGGAGTTTCCTGAAATCTCAGCATATGTTTTTTCACCCAAACTTGAAGATACTTGGTGGTAATGAGAAGTACACCAAGCCCACTTGGCTCAGCAAATTTCGTTCTTCTAGGTTGAAGCATTCGTTTGCAATAAGAGTTTGAATTTTCAGGTTTCACTCTGTTTTCTCCTATATTGATACATGAATTTGGAACTCTAAATCAAGAAAGGTTTGTGCTAGCCCCTTGAAACTTGACACAATAAAGTAGTTCTAAGTTCTATGTGAATGGTTTGTTTCCTCTTGAAGTAGCCCTAGGAGGGAGTGGTGAAACACACTTTCGTTTGGAAGAGGTTGCCAACCTTCCAAAATACTACGAGTGTCCTGAAATCTCAGCATATGTTTTTTCACCCTATCTTGAAGATACTTGGTGGTAATGATCAGTACACCAATCCCACAAGGCTCAGCAAATTTCGTTCTTCTAGGTTGAAGCATTCGTTTGCAATAAGAGTTTGAAATTTCAGGTTTCACTCTGTTTTCTCCTATATTGATACATGAATTTGGAACTCTAAATCAAGCACGGTTTGTGCTAGCCCCTTGAAACTTGACACAATAAAGTAGTTCGAAGTTCTATGTGAATGGTTTGTTTCCTCTTGAAGTAGCCCTAGGAGGGAGTGGTGAAACACACTTTCGTTTGAAACGGGTTGCCAAGCTTCCAAAAAACTACGAGTGTCCTGAAATCTCAGCATATGTTTTTTCACCCAATCTTGAAGATACTTTGTGATAATGAGCAGTACACCAATCCCACTGGTTTCAGCAAGTTTCGTTCTTCTAGGTTGAAGCATTCGTTGGCAGTAAGAGTTTGAATTTTCAGGTTTCACTCTGTTTTCTCCTATATTGATACATGAATTTGGAACTCCAAATCAAACACGGCTTGTGCTAGCCCCTTGAAACTTGACACAATAAAGTAGTTCTAAGTTCTATCTGTATGGTTTGTGTCCTATTGAAGTTTCCCTAGGAGGGAGTTGCGAAACACACTTTCGTTTGGAAGAGGTTGCCAAGCATCCAAAATACTACCAGTGTCCTGAAATCTCAGCATATGTTTTTTCACCCAATCTTGAAGATACTTGGGGGTAATGAGAAGTAGACCAATCCCACTTGACTCAGCAAATTTCGTTCTTCTAGGTTGAAGCATTCGTTTGCAATAAGAGTTTGAATTTTCAGGTTTCACTCTGTTTTCTCCTATATTGATACATGAATTTGGAACTCTAAATCAAGAACGGTTTGTGCTAGCCCCTTGAAACTTGACACAATAAAGTAGTTCTAAGTTCTATCTGTATGGTTTGTTTCCTCTTGAAGTTTCCCTAGGAGGGAGTGGTGAAACACACTTTCGTTTGGAAAAGGTTGCCAAGCTTCCAAAATACTACGAGTGTCCAGAAATCTCAGCATATGTTTTTTCACCCAATCTTGAAGATACTTGGTGGTAATGAGCAGTACACTAATCCCACTTGGCTCAGCAAATTTCCTTCTTCTAGGTTGAAGCATTCGTTTGCAATAAGAGTTTGAATTTTCAGGTTTCACTCTGTTTTCTCCTATATTGATACATGAATTTGGAACTCTAAATCAAGCACGGTTTGTGCTAGCCCCTTGAAACTTGACACAATAAAGTAGTTCTAAGTTCTATGTGAATGGTTTGTTTCCTCTGAATTAGCCCTAGGAGGGAGTGGTGAAACACACTTTCGTTTGAAATGTGTTGCCAATCTTCCAAAAAGCTACGAGTGTCCTGAAATCTCAGCATATGTTTTTTCACCCAATCTTGAAGATACTTGGTGGTAATGAGCAGTACACCAATCCCACTTGGCTAAGCAAATTTCGTTCTTCTAGGTTTAAGCATTCGTTTTCAATAAAAGTTTGAAATTTCGGGTTTCACGCTGTTTTCTCCTATATTTGTACATGAATTTGGAACTCTAACTCAAACACGGTTTGTGGTAGCCCCTTGAAACTTGACACAATAAAGTAGTTCTAAGTTCTATTGTATGATTTGTTTCCTCTTGAAGTTTACCTAGGAGGGAGTGGTGAAACACACTTTCGTTTGGAAGAGGTTGCCAAGCTTCCAAAATACTACGAGTGTCCTGAAATCTCAGCATATGTTTTTTCACCCAATCTTGAAGATACTTGGTGGTAATGAGCAGTACACCAAGCCCACTTGGCTCAGCAAATTTCGTTCTTCTAGGTTGAGGCATTCGTTTGCAATAAGAGTTAGAATTTTCAGGTTTCACTCTGTTTTCTCCTATATTGATACATGAATTTGGAACTCTAAATCAAGCACGGTTTGTGCTAGCCCCTTGAAACTTGACACAATAAAGTAGTTCTAAGTTCTATGTGAATGGTTTGTTTCCTCTGAATTAGCCCTAGGAGGGAGGGGTGAAACACACTTTCGTTTGAAACGGGTTGCCAAGCTTCCAAAAAGCTACGAGTGTCCTAAAATCTCAGCATATGTTTTTTCACCAAACTTGAAGATACTTGGTGGTAATGAGCAGTACACCAATCCCACTTGGCTCAGCAAATTTCGTTCTTCTAGGTTGAAGCATTCGTTTGCAATAAGAGTTTGAATTTTCAGGTTTCACTCTGTTTTCTCCTATATTGAAACATGAATTTGGAACTCTAAATCAAACACGGTTTGTGCTAGCCCCTTGAAACTTGACACAATAAAGTAGTTCTAAGTTCTATCTGTATGGTTTGTGTCCTATTGAAGTTTCCCTAGGAGATAGTTGCGAAACACACTTTCGTTTGGAAGAGGTTGCCAAGCTTCCAAAATACTACGAGTGTCCTGAAATCTCAGCATATGTTTTTTCACCCAATCTTGAAGATACTTGGGGGTAATGAGCAGTACACCAATCCCACTTGACTCAGCAAATTTCGTTCTTCTAGGTTGAAGCATTCGTTAGCAATAAGAGTTTGAATTTTCAGGTTTCACTCTGTTTTCTCCTATATTCATACATGAATTTGGAACTCTAAATCAAGCACGGTTTGTGCTAGCCCCTTGAAACTTGACACAATAAATTAGTTCTAAGTTCTATGTGTATGGTTTGTTTCCTCTTGAAGTAGCCCTAGGAGGAAGTGGTAAAACACACTTTCGTTTGAAACGGGTTGCCAAGCTTCCAAAAAACTACGAGTGTCCTGAAATCTCAGCATATGTTTTTTCACCCAAACTTGAAGTTACTTGGGGGTAATGAGCAGTACACCAATCCCACTTGACTCAGCAAATTTCGTACTTCTAGGTTGAAGCATTCGTTTGCAATAAGAGTTTGAGATTTCAGGTTTCACTCTGTTTTCTCCTATATTGATACATGAATTTGGAACTCTAAATCAAGCACGGTTTGTGCTAGCCCTTTGAAACTTGACACAATAAAGTAGTTCTAAGTTCTATCTGTACGGTTCGTTTCCTCTTGAAGATGCCCTAGGAGGGAGTGGTGAAGCACACTTTCGTTTGAAATGGGTTGCCAATCTTCCAAAAAGCTACGAGTGTCCTGAAATCTCAGCATATGTTTTTTCACCCAATCTTGAAGATACCTGGTGGTAATGAGCAGTACACCAATCCCACTTGGCTAAGCAAATTTCGTTCTTCTAGGTTGAAGCATTCGTTTTCAATAAAAGTTTGAAATTTCGGGTTTCACGCTGTTTTCTAATATATTTGTACATAAATTTAGAACTCTAACTCAAACACGGTTTGTGGTAGCCCCTTGAAACTTGACACAATAAAGTAGTTCTAAGTTCTATCTGTATGGTTTGTTTCCTCTTGAAGTTTCCCTTGGAGGGAGTGGTGAAACACACTTTTGTTTGGAAGAGGTTGCCAAGCTTCCAAAATACTACGAGTGTCTTGAAATCTCAGCATATGTTTTTTTCACCCAAACTTGAAGATACTTGGTGGTAATGAGCAGTACACTAATCCCACTTGGCTCAGCAAATTTTGTTCTTCTAGGTTGAAGCATTCGTTTGCAATAAGAGTTTGAATTTTCAGGTTTCACTCTGTTTTCTCCTATATTGATACATGAATTTGGAACTCTAAATCAAGCACGGTTTGTGCTAGCCCCTTGAAACTTGACACAATAAAGTAGTTCTAAGTTTTATGTGAATGGTTTGTTTCCTCTTGAAGTAGCCCTAGGAGGGAGTGGTGAAACACACTTTCCTTTGAAACGGGTTGCAAAGCTTCCAAAAAGCTACGAGTGTCCTGAAATCTCAGCATATGTTTTTTCAACTAAACTTGAAGATACTTGGTGGTAATGAGCAGTACACCAATCCCACTGTTTTCAGCAAATTTCGTTCTTCTAGGTTGAAGCATTCGTTGGCAGTAAGAGTTTGAATTTTCAGGTTTCACTCTGTTTTCTCCTATATTGATACATTAATTTGGAACTCGAAATCAAGCACGGTTTGTGCTAGCCCCTTGAAACTTGACACAATAAAGTAGTTCTAAGTTCTATCTGTATGGTTTGTGTCCTATTGAAGTTTCCCTAGGAGGGAGTTGCGAAACACACTTTCGTTTGGAAGAGGTTGCCAAGCTTCCAAAATACTACGAGTGTCCAGAAATCTCCGCATATGTTTTTTCACCCAATCTTGAAGATACTTGGTGGTAATGAGCAGTACACTAAGCCCACTTGGCTCAGCAAATTTCGTTCTTCTAGGTTGAAGCATTCGTTTGCAATAAGAGTTTGAATTTTCAGGTTTCACTCTGTTTTCTCCTATATTGATACATGAATTTGGAACTCTAAATCAAGCACGGTTTGTGCTAGCCCCTTGAAACTTGACACAATAAAGTAGTTCTAAGTTCTATGTGAATGGTTTGTTTCCTCTTGAAGTAGCCCTAGGAGGGAGTGGTGAAACACACTTTCGTTTGAAACGGATTGCCAATCTTCCAAAAAGCTACGAGTGTCCTGAAATCTCAGCATATGTTTTTTCACCCAATCTTGAAGATACTTGGTGGTAATGAGCAGTACACCAATCCCACTTGGCTAAGCAAATTTCGTTCTTCTAGGTTGAAGCATTCGTTTTCAATAAAAGTTTGAAATTTCGGGTTTCACGCTGTTTTCTCCTATATTTGTACATGAATTTGGAACTCTAACTCAAACACGGTTTTTGCTAGCCCCTTGAAACTTGACACAATAAATAGTTCTAAGTTCTATCTGTATGGTTTGTTTCCTCTTGAAGTTTCCCTAGGAGGGAGTGGTGAAACACACTTTCGTTTGGAAGAGGTTGCCAAGCTTCCAAAATACTACGAGAGTCCTGAAATCTCAGCATATGTTTTTTTCACCCAATCTTGAAGATACTTGGTGGTAATGAGCAGTACACTAATCCCACTTGGCTCAGCAAATTTCGTTCTTCTAGGTTGAAGCATTCGTTTGCAATAAGAGTTTGAATTTTCAGGTTTCACTCTGTTTTCTCCTATATTGATACATGAATTTGGAACTCTAAATCAAGCACGGTTTGTGCTAGCCCCTTGAAACTTGACACAATAAAGTAGTTCTAAGTTCTCTCTGTATGGTTTGTGTCCTATTGAAGTTTCCCTAGGAGGGAGTTGCGAAACACACTTTCATTTGGAAGAGGTTGCCAAGCTTCCAAAATACTACGAGTGTCCTGAAATCTCAGCATATGTTTTTTCACCCAATCTTGAAGATACTTGGTGGTAATGAGCAGGACACCAATCCCACTTGACTCAGCAAATTTCGTTCTTCTAGGTTGAAGCATTCGTTTGCAATAAGAGTTTGAATTTTCAGGTTACACTCTGTTTTCTCCTATATTGATACATGAATTTGGAACTCTAAATCAAGCACGGTTTGTGCTAGCCCCTTGAAACTTGACACAATAAAGTAGTTCTAAGTTCTATGTGTATGGTTTGTTTCCTCTTGAAGTAGCCCTAGGAGGGAGTGGTGAAACACACTTTAGTTTGAAATGGGTTGCCAAGCTTCCAAAAAAGTACGAGTGTTCTGAAATATCAGCATATGTTTTTTCACCCAAACTTGAAGATACTTGGGGGTAATGAGCAGTACACCAATCCCACTTGACTCAGCAAATTTCGTACTTCTAGGTTGAAGCATTCGTTTGCAATAAGAGTTTGAGATTTCAGGTTTCACTCTTTTTCTCCTATATTGATACTCGAATTTGGAACTCTAAATCAAGCACGGTTTGTGCTAGCCCCTTGAAACTTGACACAATAAAGTAGTTCTAAGTTCTTTCTGTATGGTTTGTGTCCTATTGAAGTTTCCCTAAGAGGGAGTTGCGAAACACACTTTCGTTTGATAGAGGTTGCCAAGCTTCCAAAATACTACGAGTGTCCTGAAACCTCAGCATATGTTTTTTCACCCAATCTTGAAGATACTTGGGGGTAATGAGCAGTACACCAATCCCCCTTGACTCAGCAAATTTCGTTCTTCTAGGTGGAAGCATTCGTTTGCAATAAGAGTTTGAGTTTTCAGGTTTCACTCTGTTTTCTCCTATATTGATACATGAATTTGGAACTCTAAATCAAGAACGGTTTGTGCTAGCCTCTTGAAACTTGACACAATAAATTAGTTCTAAGTTCTATCTGTAGGGTTTGTATCCTCTTGAAGTTGCCCTAGGAGGGAGTGGTGAAGCACACTTTCGTTTGAAAGGGGTTGCCAAGCTTCCAAAAAACTACGAGTGTCCTGAAATCTCAGCATATGTTTTTTCACCCAATCTTGAAGATACTTGGTGGAAATGAGCAGTACACCAATCCCACTTGGCTAAGCAAATTTCGTTCTTTCAGGTTGAAGCATTCGTTTTCAATAAAAGTTTGAAATTTCGGGTTTCACGCTGTTTTCTCCTATATTTATACATGAATTTTTAACTCTAACTCAAACACGGTTTGTGCTAGCCCCTTGAAACTTGACACAATAATGTAGTTCTAAGTTCTATCTGTATGGTTGTTTCCTCTTGAAGTTTCAATGGAGGGAGTGGTGAAACACACTTTTGTTTTTAAGAGGTTGCCAAGCTTCCAATATACTAGGAGTGTCCTGAAATCTCAGCATATGTTTTTTCACCCAATCTTGAAGATACTTGGGGGTAATGAGCAGTACACCAATCCCACTTGACTCAGCAAATTTCGTTCTTCTAGGTTGAAGCATTCGTTTGCAATAAGAGTTTGAAATTTCAGGTTTCACTCTGTTTTCTCCTATATTGATACATGAATTTGGAAATCTAAATCAAGAACGGTTTGTGCTAGCCCTTTGAAACTTGACACAATAAAGTAGTTCTAAGTTCTATCTGTACGGTTTGTTTCCTCTTGAAGTTTCCCTAGGAGGGGGTGGTGAAGCACACTTTCGTTTGAAAGGGGTTGCCAAGCTTCCAAAAAAATACGAGTGTCCTGAAATCTCAGCATATGTTTTTTCACTCAATCTTGAAGATACTTGGTGGTAATGAGCAGTACACCATTCCCACTTGGCTAAGCAAATTTCGTTCTTTTAGGTTGAAGCATTCGTTTTCAATAAAAGTTTGAAATTTCGGGTTTCACGCTGTTTTCTCCTATATTTATACATGAATTTGGAACTCTAACTCAAACACGGTTTGTGCTAGCCCCTTGAAACTTGACACAAAAATGTAGTTCTAAGTTTTATCTGTATGGTTGTTTCCTCTTGAAGTTTCCCTAGCAGGGAGTGGTGAAACACACTTTCGTTTGGAAGAGGTTGCCAAGCTTCCAAAATACTACGAATGTCCTGAAATCTCAGCATATGTTTTTTCACCCAATCTTGAAGATACTTGGTAGTAATGAGCAGTACACCAATCCCACTTGGCTCAGCAAATTTCGTTCTTCTAGGTTGAAGCATTCGTTTGCAATAAGAGTTTGAATTTTCAGGTTTCACTCTGTTTTCTCCTATATTGATACATGAATTTGGAACTCTAAATCAAGCACGGTTTGTGCTAGCCCCTTGGAACTTGACACAATAAAGTAGTTCTAAGTTCTACGTGTATGGTTTGTTTCATCTTGAAGTAGCCCTAGGAGGGAGTGGTGAAACACACTTTCGTTTGAAACGGGTTGCCAAGCTTCCAAAAAGCTACGAGTGTCCTGAAATCTCAGCATATTTTTTTTCACCCAATCTTGAAGATACTTGGTGATAATGAGCAGTACACCAATTCCACTGGGTTCTGCAAATTTCGTTCTTCTAGGTTGAAGCATTCGTTGGCAGTAAGAGTTTGAATTTTCAGGTTTCACTCTGTTTTCTCCTATATTGATAGATGAATTTGGATCTCCAAATCAAACACGGTTTGTGCTAGCCCCTTGAAACTTGACACAATAGAGTAGTTCTAAGTTCTCTCTGTATGCTTTGTGTCCTATTGAAGTTTCCCTAGGAGGGAGTGGTGAAACACACTTTCGTTTGGAAGAGGTTGCCAAGCTTCCAAAATACTAGGCGTGTCCTGAAATCTCAGCATATGTTTTTTCACCCAATCTTGAAGATACTTGGTGGTAATGATCAGTACACCAATCCCACTTGGCTCAGCAAATTTCGTTCTTCTAGGTTGAAGCATTCGTTTGCAATAAGAGTTTGAATTTTCAGGTTTCACTCTGTTTTCTCCTATATTGATACTTGAATTTGGAACTCTAAATCAAGCACGGTTTGTGCTAGCCCCTTGAAACTTGACACAATAAAGTAGTTCTAAGTTCTATCTGAATGGTTTGTGTCCTATTGAAGTTTCCCTAAGAGGGAGTTGCGAAACACACTTTCGTTTGGAAGAGGTTGCCAAGCTTCCAAAATACTACGAGTGTCCTGAAATCTCAGCATATGTTTTTTCACCCAATCTTGAAGATACTTGGGGGTAATGAGCAGTACACCAATCCCACTTGACTCAGCAAATTTTGTTCTTCTAGGTGGAAGCATTCTTTTGCAATAAGAGTTTGAGTTTTCAGGTTTCACTCTGTTTTCTCCTATATTGATACATGAATTTGGAACTCTAAATCAAGAACGGTTTGTGCTAGCCTCTTGAAACTTGACACAATAAATTAGTTCTAAGTTCTATCTGTACGGTTTGTATCCTCTTGAAGTTGCCCTAGGAGGGAGTGGTGAAGCACACTTTCCTTTGAAATGGGTTGCCAAGCTTCCAAAAAAATACGAGTGTCCTGAAATCTCACCCTATGTTTTTTCACCCAATCTTGAAGATACTTGGTGGTAATGAGCAGTACACCAATCACACTTGGCTAAGCAAATTTCGTTCTTTTAGGTTGAAGCATTCGTTTTCAATAAAACTTTGAAATTTCGGGTTTCACGCTGTTTTCTCCTATATTTATACATGAATTTGGAACTCTAACTCAAACACGGTTTGTGCTAGCCCCTTGAAACTTGACACAATAATGTAGTTCTAAGTTCTATCTGTATGGTTGTTTCCTCTTGAAGTTTCCCTAGGAGGGTGTGGTGAAACACACTTTCGTTTGGAAGGGGTTACCAAGCTTCCAAAATACTATCAGTGTCCTGAAATCTCAGCATATATTTTTTCACCCAATCTTGAAGATACTTGGTGGTAATGAGCAGTACACCAATCCCACTTGGCTCAGCAAATTTCGTTCTTCTAGGTTGAAGCATTCGTTTGCAATAAGAGTTTGAAATTTCAGGTTTCACTCTGTTTTCTCCTATATTGATACATGAATTTGGAACTATAAATCAAGCACGGTTTGTGCTAGCCCCTTGAAACTTGACACAATTAAGTAGTTCTGAGTTCTATGTGTATGGTTTGTTTCCTCTTGAAGTAGCCCTAGGAGGGAGTGGTGAAACACACTTTCGTTTGAAACGGTTTGCCAAGCTTCCAAGAAACTAGGAGTGTCCTGAAATCTCAGCATATGTTTTTTCCCCAATCTTGAAGATACTTGGTGGTAATGAGCAGTACACCAATCCCACTAGACTCAGCAAATTTCGTTCTTCTAGGTTGAAGCATTCGTTTGCAATAAGAGTTTGTAATTTCAGGTTTCACTCTGTTTTCTCCTATATTGATACATGAATTTGGAACTCTAAATCAAGCACTGTTTGTGCTAGCCCCTTGAAACTTGACACAATAAAGTAGTTCTAAGTTCTACGTGTATGGTTTGTTTCATCTTGAAGTAGCCCTAGGAGGGAGTGGTGAAACACACTTTCGTTTGAAACGGGTTGCCAAGCTTCCAAAAAGCTACGAGTGTCCTGAAATCTCAGCATATTTTTTTTCACCCAATCTTGAAGATACTTGGTGATAATGAGCAGTACACCAATTCCACTGGGTTCTGCAAATTTCGTTCTTCTAGGTTGAAGCATTCGTTGGCAGTAAGAGTTTGAATTTTCAGGTTTCACTCTGTTTTCTCCTATATTGATAGATGAATTTGGATCTCCAAATCAAACACGGTTTGTGCTAGCCCCTTGAAACTTGACACAATAGAGTAGTTCTAAGTTCTCTCTGTATGCTTTGTGTCCTATTGAAGTTTCCCTAGGAGGGAGTGGTGAAACACACTTTCGTTTGGAAGAGGTTGCCAAGTTTCCAAAATACTAGGCGTGTCCTGAAATCTCAGCATATGTTTTTTCACCCAATCTTGAAGATACTTGGTGGTAATGATCAGTACACCAATCCCACTTGGCTCAGCAAATTTCGTTCTTCTAGGTTGAAGCATTCGTTTGCAATAAGAGTTTGAATTTTCAGGTTTCACTCTGTTTTCTCCTATATTGATACTTGAATTTGGAACTCTAAATCAAGCACGGTTTGTGCTAGCCCCTTGAAACTTGACACAATAAAGTAGTTCTAAGTTCTATCTGAAAGGTTTGTGTCCTATTGAAGTTTCCCTAAGAGGGAGTTGCGAAACACACTTTCGTTTGGAAGAGGTTGCCAAGCTTCCAAAATACTACGAGTGTCCTGAAATCTCAGCATATGTTTTTTCACCCAATCTTGAAGATACTTGGGGGTAATGAGCAGTACACCAATCCCACTTGACTCAGCAAATTTTGTTCTTCTAGGTGGAAGCATTCTTTTGCAATAAGAGTTTGAGTTTTCAGGTTTCACTCTGTTTTCTCCTATATTGATACATGAATTTGGAACTCTAAATCAAGAAACGGTTTGTGCTAGCCTCTTGAAACTTGACACAATAAATTAGTTCTAAGTTCTATCTGTACGGTTTGTATCCTCTTGAAGTTGCCCTAGGAGGGAGTGGTGAAGCAACTTTCCTTTGAAATGGGTTGCCAAGCTTCCAAAAAAATACGAGTGTCCTGAAATCTCACCCTATGTTTTTTCACCCAATCTTGAAGATACTTGGTGGTAATGAGCAGTACACCAATCACACTTGGCTAAGCAAATTTCGTTCTTTTAGGTTGAAGCATTCGTTTTCAATAAAACTTTGAAATTTCGGGTCTCACGCTGTTTTCTCCTATATTTATACATGAATTTGGAACTCTAACTCAAACACGGTTTGTGCTAGCCCCTTGAAACTTGACACAATAATGTAGTTCTAAGTTCTATCTGTATGGTTGTTTCCTCTTGAAGTTTCCCTAGGAGGGTGTGGTGAAACACACTTTTGTTTGGAAGAGGTTACCAAGCTTCCAAAATACTATCAGTGTCCTGAAATCTCAGCATATATTTTTTCACCCAATCTTTAAGATACTTGGTGGTAATGAGCAGTACACCAATCCCACTTATCTCAGCAAATTTCGTTCTTCTAGGTTGAAGCATTCGTTTGCAATAAGAGTTTGAAATTTCAGGTTTCACTCTGTTTTCTCCTATATTGATACATGAATTTGGAACTATAAATCAAGCACGGTTTGTGCTAGCCCCTTGAAACTTGACACAATTAAGTAGTTCTGAGTTCTATGTGTATGGTTTGTTTCCTCTTGAAGTAGCCCTAGGAGGGAGTGGTGAAACACACTTTCGTTTGAAACGGTTTGCCAAGCTTCCAAGAAACTAGGAGTGTCCTGAAATCTCAGCATATGTTTTTTCCCCAATCTTGAAGATACTTGGGGGTAATGAGCAGTACACCAATCCCACTAGACTCAGCAAATTTCGTTCTTCTAGGTTGAAGCATTCGTTTGCAATAAGAGTTTGTAATTTCAGGTTTCACTCTGTTTTCTCCTATATTGATACATGAATTTGGAACTCTAAATCAAGAACGGTTTGTGCTAGCCCTTTGAAACTTGACACAATAAAGTAGTTCTAAGTTCTATCTGTACGGTTTGTTTCCTCTTGAAGTTGCCCTAGGAGGGAGTGGTGAAGCACACTTTCGTTTGAAAGGGGTTGCCAAGCTTCCAAAAAACTACGAGTGTCCTGAAATCTCAGCATATGTTTTTTTCACCCAATCTTGAAGAAACTTGGTGATAATGAGCAGTACACCAATCCCACTGGGTTCAGCTAATTTCGTTCTTCTAGGTTGAAGCATTCGTTGGCAGTAAGAGTTTGAATTTTCAGGTTTCACTCCGTTTTCTCCTATATTGATAGATGAATTTGGAACTCCAAATCAAACACGGTTTGTGCTAGCCCCGTGAAACTTGACACAATAAAGTAGTTCTAAGTTCTATCTGTATGGTTTGTTTCCTCTTGAAGTTTCTCTAGGAGGGAGTGGTGAAACACACTTTCGTTTGGAAGAGGTTGCCAAGCTTCCAAAATACTACGAGTTTCCTGAAATCTCAGCATATGTTTTTTCACCCAATCTTGAAGATACTTTGTGGTAATGAGCAGTACACCAATCCCACTTGGCTCAGCAAATTTCGTTCTTCTAGGTTGAAGCATTCGTTTGCAATAAGAGTTTGAATTTTCAGGTTTCACTCTGTTTTCTCCTATATTGATACATGAATTTGGAACTCTAAATCAAGCACGGTTTGTGCTAGCCCCTTGAAACTTGACACAATAAAGTAGTTCTAAGTTCTATATGAATGGTTTGTTTCCTCTTGAAGTAGCCCTAGGAGGGAGTGGTGAAACACACTTTCGTTTGAAACGGGTTGCCAAGCTTCCAAAAAACTACGAGTGTCCTGAAATCTCAGCATATGTTTTTTCACCCAATCTTGAAGATACTTGGTGGTAATGAGCAGTACAACAATCCCACTTGACTCAGCAAATTTCGTTCTTCTAGGTTGAAGCATTCGTTTGCAATAAGAGTTTGAATTTTCAGGTTTCACTCTGTTTTCTCCTATATTTATACATGAATTTGGAACTCTGAATCAAGAACGGTTTGTGCTAGCCCCTTGAAACTTGACACAATAAAGTAGTTTTAAGTTCTATCTGTACGGTTTGTTTCCTCTTGAAGTTGTCCTAGAAGGGAGTGGTGAAGCACACTTTCGTTTGAAAGGGGTTGCCAAGCTTCCAAAAACTATGAGTGTCCTGAAATCTCAGCATAAGTTTTTTCACCCAATCTTGAAGATACTTGGTGGTAATGAGCAGTACACCAATCCCACTTGGCTAAGCAAATTTCATTCTTCTAGGTTGAAGCATTCGTTTTCAATAAAAGTTTGGAATTTCGGGTCTCACGCTGTTTTCTCCTATATTTATACATGAATTTTGAAGTCTAACTCCAACACGGTTTGTGCTAGCCCCTTGAAAGTTGACACAATAAAGTAGTTCTAAGTTCTATCTCTATGGTTTGTTTCCTCTTGAAGTTTCCCTAGGAGGGAGTGGTGAAACACACTTTCGTTTGGAAGAGGTTGCCAAGCTTCCAAAATACTACGAGTGTCCTGAAATCTCAGCATATGTTTTTTCACCCAATCTTGAAGATACTTGGTGATAATGAGCAGTACACCAATCCCACTTGGCTCAGCAAATTTCGTTCTTGTAGGTTGAAGCATTCGTTTGCAATAAGAGATTGAATTTTCAGGTTTCACTCTGTTTTCTCCTATATTGATACATGAATTTGGAACTATAATCAAGCACGGTTTGTGCTAGCCTCTTGAAACTTGACACAATTAAGTAGTTCTAAGTTCTATGTGTATGGTGTGTTTCCTCTTGAAGTAGCCCTAGGAGGGAGTGGTGAAACACACTTTCGTTTGAAACGGGTTGCCAAGCTTCCAAAAAACTACGAGTGTCCTGAAATCTCAGCATATGTTTTTTCACCCAATCTTGAAGATACTTGGTGATAATGAGCAGTACACCAATCCCACTGGGTTCAGCAAATTTCGTTCTTGTAGGTTGAAGCATTCGTTGGCAGTAAGAGTTTGAATTTTCAGGTTTCACTCTGTTTTCTCCTATATTGATAGATGAATTTGGAACTCCAAATCAAACACGGTTTGTGCTAGCCCCTTGAAACTTGACACAATAAAGTAGTTCTAAGTTTTATCTGTATGGATTGTTTCCTCTTGAAGTTTCCCTAGGAGGGAGTGGTGAAGCACACTTTCGTTTGAAAGGGGTTGCCAAGCTTCCAAAAAACTACGAGTGTCCTGAAATCTCAGCATATGTTTTTTCACCCAATCTTGAAGAAACTTGGTGATAATGAGCAGTACACCAATCCCACTGGGTTCAGCTAATTTCGTTCTTCTAGGTTGAAGCATTCGTTGGCAGTAAGAGTTTGAATTTTCAGGTTTCACTCCGTTTTCTCCTATATTGATAGATGAATTTGGAACTCCAAATCAAACACGGTTTGTGCTAGCCCCTTGAAACTTGACACAATAAAGTAGTTCTAAGTTCTATCTGTATGGTTTGTGTCCAGTTGAAGTAGCCCTAGGAGGGAGTGGTGAAACACACTTTCGTTTGGAAGCGGTTGCAAACCTTCCAAAATACTACGAGTGTCCTGAAATCTCAGCCTATGTTTTTTCACCCAATCTTGAAGATACTTGGTGGTAATGAGCAGTACACCAATCCCACTTGGCTCAGCAAATTTCGTTCTTCTAGGTTGAAGCATTCGTTTGCAATAGGAGTTTGAATTTTCAGGTTTCACTCTGTTTTCTCCTATATTGATACATGAATTTGGAACTCTAAATCAAGAACGGTTTGTGCTAGCCTCTTGAAACTTGACACAATAAATTAGTTCTAAGTTCTATCTGTACGGTTTGTATCCTCTTGAAGTTGCCCTAGGAGGGAGTGGTGAAGCACACTTTCGTTTGAAATGGGTTGCCAAGCTTCCAAAAATATACGAGTGTCCTGAAATCTCACCCTATGTTTTTTCACCCAATCTTGAAGATACTTGGTGGTAATGAGCAGTACACCAATCCCACTTGGCTAAGCAAATTTCGTTCTTTTAGGTTGAAGCATTCGTTTTCAATAAAACTTTGAAATTTCGGGTTTCACGCTGTTTTCTCCTATATTTATACATGAATTTGGAACTCTAACTCAAACACGGTTTGTGCTAGCCCCTTGAAACTTGACACAATAATGTAGTTCTAAGTTCTATCTGTATGGTTGTTTCCTCTTGAAGTTTCCCTAGGAGGGTGTGGTGAAACACACTTTCGTTTGGAAGAGGTTACCAAGCTTCCAAAATACTATCAGTGTCCTGAAATCTCAGCATATATTTTTTCACCCAATCTTGAAGATACTTGGTGGTAATGAGCAGTACACCAATCCCACTTGGCTCAGCAAATTTCGTTCTTCTAGGTTGAAGCATTCGTTTGCAATAAGAGTTTGAAATTTCAGGTTTCACTCTGTTTTCTCCTATATTGATACATGAATTTGGAACTATAAATCAAGCACGGTTTGTGCTAGCCCCTTGAAACTTGACACAATTAAGTAGTTCTGAGTTCTATGTGTATGGTTTGTTTCCTCTTGAAGTAGCCCTAGGAGGGAGTGGTGAAACACACTTTCGTTTGAAACGGTTTGCCAAGCTTCCAAGAAACTAGGAGTGTCCTGAAATCTCAGCATATGTTTTTTCCCCAATCTTGAAGATACTTGGGGGTAATGAGCAGTACACCAATCCCACTAGACTCAGCAAATTTCGTTCTTCTAGGTTGAAGCATTCGTTTGCAATAAGAGTTTGTAATTTCAGGTTTCACTCTGTTTTCTCCTATATTGATACATGAATTTGGAACTCTAAATCAAGAACGGTTTGTGCTAGCCCTTTGAAACTTGACACAATAAAGTAGTTCTAAGTTCTATCTGTACGGTTTGTTTCCTCTTGAAGTTGCCCTAGGAGGGAGTGGTGAAGCACACTTTCGTTTGAAAGGGGTTGCCAAGCTTCCAAAAAACTACGAGTGTCCTGAAATCTCAGCATATGTTTTTTCACCCAATCTTGAAGAAACTTGGTGATAATGAGCAGTACACCAATCCCACTGGGTTCAGCTAATTTCGTTCTTCTAGGTTGAAGCATTCGTTGGCAGTAAGAGTTTGAATTTTCAGGTTTCACTCCGTTTTCTCCTATATTGATAGATGAATTTGGAACTCCAAATCAAACACGGTTTGTGCTAGCCCCGTGAAACTTGACACAATAAAGTAGTTCTAAGTTCTATCTGTATGGTTTGTTTCCTCTTGAAGTTTCTCTAGGAGGGAGTGGTGAAACACACTTTCGTTTGGAAGAGGTTGCCAAGCTTCCAAAATACTACGAGTTTCCTGAAATCTCAGCATATGTTTTTTCACCCAATCTTGAAGATACTTTGTGGTAATGAGCAGTACACCAATCCCACTTGGCTCAGCAAATTTCGTTCTTCTAGGTTGAAGCATTCGTTTGCAATAAGAGTTTGAATTTTCAGGTTTCACTCTGTTTTCTCCTATATTGATACATGAATTTGGAACTCTAAATCAAGCACGGTTTGTGCTAGCCCCTTGAAACTTGACACAATAAAGTAGTTCTAAGTTCTATATGAATGGTTTGTTTCCTCTTGAAATAGCCCTAGGAGGGAGTGGTGAAACACACTTTCGTTTGAAACGGGTTGCCAAGCTTCCAAAAAACTACGAGTGTCCTGAAATCTCAGCATATGTTTTTTCACCCAATCTTGAAGATACTTGGTGGTAATGAGCAGTACAACAATCCCACTTGACTCAGCAAATTTCGTTCTTCTAGGTTGAAGCATTCCTTTGCAATAAGAGTTTGAATTTTCAGGTTTCACTCTGTTTTCTCCTATATTTATACATGAATTTGGAACTCTGAATCAAGAACGGTTTGTGCTAGCCCCTTGAAACTTGACACAATAAAGTAGTTTTAAGTTCTATCTGTACGGTTTGTTTCCTCTTGAAGTTGTCCTAGAAGGGAGTGGTGAAGCACACTTTCGTTTGAAAGGGGTTGCCAAGCTTCCAAAAACTATGAGTGTCCTGAAATCTCAGCATAAGTTTTTTCACCCAATCTTGAAGATACTTGGTGGTAATGAGCAGTACACCAATCCCACTTGGCTAAGCAAATTTCATTCTTCTAGGTTGAAGCATTCGTTTTCAATAAAAGTTTGGAATTTCGGGTCTCACGCTGTTTTCTCCTATATTTATACATGAATTTTGAAGTCTAACTCCAACACGGTTTGTGCTAGCCCCTTGAAACTTGACACAATAAAGTAGTTCTAAGTTCTATCTCTATGGTTTGTTTCCTCTTGAAGTTTCCCTAGGAGGGAGTGGTGAAACACACTTTCGTTTGGAAGAGGTTGCCAAGCTTCCAAAATACTACGAGTGTCCTGAAATCTCAGCATATGTTTTTTCACCCCATCTTGAAGATACTTGGGGTAAATGAGCAGTACACCAATCCCACTTGACTCAGCAAATTTCGTTCTTCTAGGTTGAAGCATTCGTTTGCAATAAGAGTTTGAGTTTTCAGGTTTCACTCTGTTTTCTCCTATATTGATACATGAATTTGGAACTCTAAATCAAGAACGGTTTGTGCTAGCCCCTTGAAACTTGCCACAATAAAGTAGTTCTAAGTTCTATCTGTACGGTTTGTTTCCTCTTGAAGTTGCCCTAGGAGGGACTGGTGAAGCACACTTTCGTTTGAAAGGGGTTGCCAAGCTTCCAAAAAACTATGATTGTCCTGAAATCTCAGCATATGTTTTTTCACCAAATCTTGAAGATACTTGGTGATAATGTGCAGTACACCAATCCCACTGGGTTCAGCAAATTTCGTTCTTCTAGGTTGAAGCATTCGTTGGCAGTAAGAGTTTCAATTTTCAGGTTTCACTCTGTTTTCTCCTATATTGATAGATGAATTTGGAACTCCAAATCAAACACGGTTTGTGCCAGCCCCTTGAAACTTGACACAATAAAGTAGTTCTAAGTTCTATCTTTATGGTTTCTGTCCAATTGAAGTTTCCCTAGGAGGGAGTGGTGAAACACACTTTCGTTTGGAAGAGGTTGCCAGGCTTCCAAAATACTACGAGTGTCCTGAAATCTCAGCATATGTTTTTTCACCCAATCTTGAAGATACTTGGTGGTAATGAGCAGTACACCAAGCCCACTTGGCTCAGCAGATTTCGTTCTTCTAGGTTGAAGCATTCGTTTGCAATAAGAGTTTGAATTTTCAGGTTTCACTCTGTTTTCTCCTATATTGATACATGAATTTGGAACTCTAAATCAAGCACGGTTTGGGCTAGCCCCTTGAAACTTGACACAATAAAGTAGTTCTAAGTTCTATCTGTATGGTTTGTTTCCTCTTGAAGTAGCCCTAGGAGGTAGTTGTGAAACACACTTTCGTTTGGAAGAGGTTGCCAAGCTTCCAAAATACTACGAGTGTCCTGAAATCTCAGCATATGTTTTTTCACCCCATCTTGAAGATACTTGGGGTAAATGAGCAGTACACCAATCCCACTTGACTCAGCAAATTTCGTTCTTCTAGGTTGAAGCATTCGTTTGCAATAAGAGTTTGAGTTTTCAGGTTTCACTCTGTTTTCTCCTATATTGATACATGAATTTGGAACTCTAAATCATGAACGGTTTGTGCTAGCCCCTTGAAACTTGCCACAATAAAGTAGTTCTAAGTTCTATCTGTACAGTTTGTTTCCTCTTGAAGTTGCCCTAGGAGGGACTGGTGAAGCACACTTTCGTTTGAAAGGGGTTGCCAAGCTTCCAAAAATCTATGATTGTCCTGAAATCTCAGCATATGTTTTTTCACCAAATCTTGAAGATACTTGGTGGTAAGGAGCAGTACACCAATCCCACTTGGCTATTCAAATTTCGTTCTTCTAGGTTGAAGCATTCGTTTTCAATAAAAGTTTGTTATTTCGGGTTTCACGCTGTTTTCTCCTATATTTATACATGAATTTGGAACTATAACTCAAACACGGTTTGTGCTAGCCCCTTGAAACTTGACACAATAAAGTAGTTCTAAGTTCTATCTGTATGGTTTGTTTCCTCTTGAAGTTTCCCTAGGAGGGAGTGGTGAAACACACTTTCGTTTGGAAGAGGTTGCCAAGCTTCCAAAATACTACGAGTGTCCTGAAATCTCAGCATATGTTTTTTCACAAAATCTTGAAGATACTTGGTGGTAATGAGCAGTACACCAATCCCACTTGGCTCAGCAGATTTCGTTCTTCTAGGTTGAAGCATTCGTTTGCAATAAGAGTTTGAATTTTCAGGTTTCACTCTGTTTTCTCCTATATTGATACATGAATTTGGAACTCTAAATCAAGCACGGTTTGTGCTAGCCCCTTGAAACTTGACACAATAAAGTAGTTCTAAGTTATATGTGAATGGTTTGTTTCCTCTTGAAGTAGCCCTAGGAGGGAGTGGTGAAACACACTTTCGTTTGAAACGGGTTGCCAAGCTTCCAAAAAACTTCGAGTGTCCTGAAATCTCAGCATATGTTTTTTCACCCAATCTTGAAGATACTTGGGGTTAATGAGCAGTACACCAATCCCACTTGACTCAGCAAATTTCGTTCTTCTAGGTTGAAGCATTCATTTGCAATAAGAGTTCGAGTTTTCAGGTTTCACTCTGTTTTCTCCTATATTGATACATGAATTTGGAACTCTCAATCAAGAACGGTTTGTGCTAGCCCTTTGAAACTTGACACAATAAAGTAGTTCTAAGTTCTATCTGTACGGTTTGTTTCCTCTTGAAGTTGCCCTAGGAGGGATTGGTGAAGCACACTTTCCTTTGAAAGGGGTTGCCAAGCTTATAAAAAATTACGAGTGTCCTGAAATCTCAGCATATGTTTTTTCACCCGATCATGAAGATACTTGGTGGTAATGAGCAATACACCAATCCCACTTGGCTAAGCAAATTTCGTTCTTCTAGGTTGAAGCATTCGTTTGCAATAAGTGTTTGAATTTTCAGGTTTCACTCTGTTTTCTCCTATATTGATACATGAATTTGGAACTCTAAATCAAGCACGGTTTGTGCTAGCCCCTTGAAACTTGACACAATAAAGTAGTTCTAAGTTATATGTGAATGGTTTGTTTCCTCTTGAAGTAGCCCTAGGAGGGAGTGGTGAAACACACTTTCGTTTAAAACGGGTTGCCAATCTTCCAAAAAACTACGAGTGTCCTGAAATCTCAGCATATGTTTTTTCATTCAATCTTCAAGATACTTTGGGGTAATGAGCAGTACACCAATCCCACTTGACTCAGCAAATTTCTTTCTTCTAGGTTGAAGCATTCATTTGCAATAAGAGTTCGAGTTTTCAGGTTTCACTCTGTTTTCTTCTATATTGATACATGAATTTGGAACTCTCAATCAAGAACGTTTTGTGCTAGCCCTTTGAAACTTGACACAATAAAGTAGTTCTGAGTTCTATCTGTACGGTTTGTTATCTATTGAAGTTGCCCTAGGAGGGAGTGGTGAAGCACACTTTCATTTGAAAGGGGTTGCCAAGCTTCCAAAAAACTACGAGTGTCCTGAAATCTCAGCATATGTTTTTTCACCCGATCATGAAGATACTTGGTGGTAATGAGCAGTACACCAATCCCACTTGGCTAAGCAAATTTCGTTATTCTAGGTTGAAGCATTAGTTTTCAATAAAAGTTTGAAATTTCGGGTTTCACGCTGTTTTCTCCTATATTTATACATGAATTTTGAACTCTAACTCAAACACGGTTTGTGCTAGCCCCTTGAAAGTTGACACAATAAAGTAGTTCTAAGTTCTATCTGTATGGTTTGTTTCCTCTTGAAGTTTCCCTAGGAGGGAGAGGTGAAACACACTTTCGTTTGAAAGGGGTTGCCAAGCTTCCAAAATACTACGAGTGTCCTGAAATCTCAGCATATGTTTTTTCACCCAATCTTGAAGTTACTTGGTGGTAATGAGCAGTACACCAATCCCACTTGGCTCAGCAAATTTCGTTCTTCTAGGTTGAAGCATTCGTTTGCAATAAGAGTTTGAATTTTCAGGTTTCACTCTGTTTTCTCCTATATTGATACATGAATTTGGAACTCTAAATCAAGCACGGTTTGTGCTAGCCCCTTGAAACTTGACACAATAAAGTAGTTCTGAGTTATATGTGAATGGTTTGTTTCCTCTTGAAGTAGCCCTAGGAGGGAGTGGTGAAACACACTTTCGTTTGAAACGGGTTGCCAAGCTTCCAAAAAACTAGGAGTGTCCAGAAATCTCAGCATATGTTTTTTCACCCAATCTTGAAGATACTTGGTGATAATGAGCAGTACACCAATCCCACTGGGTTCAGCAAATTTCGTTCTTCTAGGTTGAAGCATTCTTTGGCAGTAAGTGTTTAAATTTTAAGGTTTCACTCTGTTTTCTCCTATATTGATACATGAATTTGGAACTCTCAATCAAGAACGGTTTGTGCTAGCCCTTTGAAACTTGACACAATAAAGTAGTTCTAGGTTCTATCTGTACGGTTTGTTTCCTCTTGAAGTTGCCCTAGGAGGGAGTGGTGAAGCACAGTTTCCTTTGAAAGGGGTTGCCAAGCTTCCAAAAAACTACGAGTGTCCTGAAATCTCAGCATATGTTTTTTCACCCAATCTTGAAGATACTTGGTGATAATGAGCAGTACACCAATCCCACTGGGTTCAGCAAATTTCGTTCTTCTAAGTTGAAACCTTCGTTGGCAGTAAGAGTTTGAATTTTCAGGTTTCACTCTGTTTTCTCCTATATTGATAGATGAATTTGGAACTCCAAATCAAACACGGATTGTGATAGCCCCTTGAATCTTGACACAATAAAGTAGTTCTATGTTCTATCTGTATGGTTTGTGTCCTATTGAAGTTTCCCTAGGAGGGAGTTGCGAAACACACTTTCGTTTTGAAGAGGTTGCCAAGCTTCGAAAAAACTAGGAGTGTCCTGAAATCTCAGCATATGTTTTTTCACCCAATCTTGAAGATACTTTGGGGTAATAAGCAGTCCACCAATCCCACTTGACTCAGCAAATTTCGTTCTTCTAGGTTGAAGAATTCGTTTACAATAAGAGTTTGAATTTTCAGGTTTCACTCTGTTTTCTCCTATATTGATACATGAATTTGGAACTCTAAATCAAGATCGGTTTGGGCTAGTCCCTTGAAACTTGACACAATAAAGTAGTTCTAAGTTCTATCTGTACGGTTTTTTTCCTCGTGAAGTTGCCCTAGGAGGGAGTGGTGAAGCACACTTTCCTTTGAAAGGGGTTGCCAAGCTTCCAAAAAACTACGAGTGTCCTGAAATCTCAGCATGTGTTTTTTCACCGAATCTTGAAGATACTTGGTGGTAATGAGCACTACACCAATCCCACTTGGCTAAGCAAATTTCGTTCTTATAGGTTGAAGCATTCGTTTTCAATAAAAGTTTGAAATTTCGGGTTACACGCTGTTTTCTCCTATATTTATACATGAATTTGGAACTCTAACTCAAACACGGTTTGTGCTAGCCCCTTGAAACTTGACACAATAAAGTAGTTCTAAGTTCTATCTGTATGGTTTGTTTCCTCTTGAAGTTTCCCTAAGAGGGAGTGGTGAAACACACTTTCATTTGGAAGAGGTTGCCAAGCTTCCAAAATACTACGAGTTTCCTGAAATCTCAGCATATGCTTTTTCTCCCAATCTTGAAGATACTTGGTGGTAATGAGCAGTACACCAAGCCCACTTGGCTCAGCAAATTTCGTTCTTCTAGGTTGAAGCATTCGTTGGCAGTAAGAGTTTCAATTTTCAGGTTTCACTCTGTTTTCTCCTATATTGATAGATGAATTTGGAACTCCAAATCAAACACGGTTTGTGCCAGCCCCTTGAAACTTGACACAATAAAGTAGTTCTAAGTTCTATCTGTATGGTTTCTGTCCAATTGAAGTTTCCCTAGGAGGGAGTGGTGAAACACACTTTCGTTTGGAAGAGGTTGCCAGGCTTCCAAAATACTACGAGTGTCCTGAAATCTCAGCATATGTTTTTTCACCCAATCTTGAAGATACTTGGTGGTAATGAGCAGTACACCAAGCCCACTTGGCTCAGCAAATTTTGTTCTTCTAGGTTGAAGCATTCGTTTGCAAGAACAGTTTGAATTTTCAGGTTTCACTCTGTTTTCTCCTATATTGATACATGAATTTGGAACTCTAAATCAAGAACGGTTTGTGCTAGCCCCTTGAAACTTGCCACAATAAAGTAGTTCTAAGTTCTATCTGTACGGTTTGTTTCCTCTTGAAGTTGCCCTAGGAGGGACTGGTGAAGCACACTTTCGTTTGAAAGGGGTTGCCAAGCTTCCAAAAAACTATGATTGTCCTGAAATCTCAGCATATGTTTTTTCACCAAATCTTGAAGATACTTGGTGATAATGTGCAGTACACCAATCCCACTGGGTTCAGCAAATTTCGTTCTTCTAGGTTGAAGCATTCGTTGGCAGTAAGAGTTTCAATTTTCAGGTTTCACTCTGTTTTCTCCTATATTGATAGATGAATTTGGAACTCCAAATCAAACACGGTTTGTGCCAGCCCCTTGAAACTTGACACAATAAAGTAGTTCTAAGTTCTATCTGTATGGTTTCTGTCCAATTGAAGTTTCCCTAGGAGGGAGTGGTGAAACACACTTTCGTTTGGAAGAGGTTGCCAGGCTTCCAAAATACTACGAGTGTCCTGAAATCTCAGCATATGTTTTTTCACCCAATCTTGAAGATACTTGGTGGTAATGAGCAGTACACCAAGCCCACTTGGCTCAGCAAATTTTGTTCTTCTAGGTTGAAGCATTCGTTTGCAAGAACAGTTTGAATTTTCAGGTTTCACTCTGTTTTCTCCTATATTGATACATGAATTTGGAACTCTAAATCAAGATCGGTTTGGGCTAGTCCCTTGAAACTTGACACAATAAAGTAGTTCTAAGTTCTATCTGTACGGTTTTTTTCCTCGTGAAGTTGCCCTAGGAGGGAGTGGTGAAGCACACTTTCCTTTGAAAGGGGTTGCCAAGCTTCCAAAAAACTACGAGTGTCCTGAAATCTCAGCATGTGTTTTTTCACCGAATCTTGAAGATACTTGGTGGTAATGAGCACTACACCAATCCCACTTGGCTAAGCAAATTTCGTTCTTATAGGTTGAAGCATTCGTTTTCAATAAAAGTTTGAAATTTCGGGTTACACGCTGTTTTCTCCTATATTTATACATGAATTTGGAACTCTAACTCAAACACGGTTTGTGCTAGCCCCTTGAAACTTGACACAATAAAGTAGTTCTAAGTTCTATCTGTATGGTTTGTTTCCTCTTGAAGTTTCCCTAAGAGGGAGTGGTGAAACACACTTTCATTTGGAAGAGGTTGCCAAGCTTCCAAAATACTACGAGTTTCCTGAAATCTCAGCATATGCTTTTTCTCCCAATCTTGAAGATACTTGGTGGTAATGAGCAGTACACCAAGCCCACTTGGCTCAGCAAATTTCGTTCTTCTAGGTTGAAGCATTCGTTGGCAGTAAGAGTTTGAATTTTCAGGTTTCACTCTGTTTTCTCCTATATTGATAGATGAATTTGGAACTCCAAATCAAACACGGTTTGTGCCAGCCCCTTGAAACTTGACACAATAAAGTAGTTCTAAGTTCTATCTGTATGGTTTCTGTCCAATTGAAGTTTCCCTAGGAGGGAGTGGTGAAACACACTTTCGTTTGGAAGAGGTTGCCAGGCTTCCAAAATACTACGAGTGTCCTGAAATCTCAGCATATGTTTTTTCACCCAATCTTGAAGATACTTGGTGGTAATGAGCAGTACACCAAGCCCACTTGGCTCAGCAAATTTTGTTCTTCTAGGTTGAAGCATTCGTTTGCAAGAACAGTTTGAATTTTCAGGTTTCACTCTGTTTTCTCCTATATTGATACATGAATTTGGAACTCTAAATCAAGAACGGTTTGTGCTAGCCCCTTGAAACTTGCCACAATAAAGTAGTTCTAAGTTCTATCTGTACGGTTTGTTTCCTCTTGAAGTTGCCCTAGGAGGGACTGGTGAAGCACACTTTCGTTTGAAAGGGGTTGCCAAGCTTCCAAAAAACTATGATTGTCCTGAAATCTCAGCATATGTTTTTTCACCAAATCTTGAAGATACTTGGTGATAATGTGCAGTACACCAATCCCACTGGGTTCAGCAAATTTCGTTCTTCTAGGTTGAAGCATTCGTTGGCAGTAAGAGTTTCAATTTTCAGGTTTCACTCTGTTTTCTCCTATATTGATAGATGAATTTGGAACTCCAAATCAAACACGGTTTGTGCCAGCCCCTTGAAACTTGACACAATAAAGTAGTTCTAAGTTCTATCTGTATGGTTTCTGTCCAATTGAAGTTTCCCTAGGAGGGAGTGGTGAAACACACTTTCGTTTGGAAGAGGTTGCCAGGCTTCCAAAATACTACGAGTGTCCTGAAATCTCAGCATATGTTTTTTCACCCAATCTTGAAGATACTTGGTGGTAATGAGCAGTACACCAAGCCCACTTGGCTCAGCAAATTTTGTTCTTCTAGGTTGAAGCATTCGTTTGCAAGAACAGTTTGAATTTTCAGGTTTCACTCTGTTTTCTCCTATATTGATACATGAATTTGGAACTCTAAATCAAGCACGGTTTGGGCTAGCCCCTTGAAACTTGACACAATAAAGTAGCTCTAAGTTCTATCTGTATGGTTTGTTTCCTCTTGAAGTAGCCCTAGGAGGTAGTTGTGAAACACACTTTCGTTTGGAAGAGGTTGCCAAGCTTCCAAAATACTACGAGTGTCCTGAAATCTCAGCATATGTTTTTTCACCCCATCTTGAAGATACTTGGGGTAAATGAGCAGTACACCAATCCCACTTGACTCAGCAAATTTCGTTCTTCTAGGTTGAAGCATTCGTTTGCAATAAGAGTTTGAGTTTTCAGGTTTCACTCTGTTTTCTCCTATATTGATACATGAATTTGGAACTCTAAATCAAGAACGGTTTGTGCTAGCCCCTTGAAACTTGCCACAATAAAGTAGTTCTAAGTTCTATCTGTACGGTTTGTTTCCTCTTGAAGTTGCCCTAGGAGGGACTGGTGAAGCACACTTTCGTTTGAAAGGGGTTGCCAAGCTTCCAAAAAGCTATGATTGTCCTGAAATCTCAGCATATGTTTTTTCACCAAATCTTGAAGATACTTGGTGGTAAGGAGCAGTACACCAATCCCACTTGGCTATTCAAATTTCGTTCTTCTAGGTTGAAGCATTCGTTTTCAATAAAAGTTTGGAATTTCGGGTTTCACGCTGTTTTCTCCTATATTGATACATGAATTTGGAACTCTAACTCAAACACGGTTTGTGCTAGCCCCTTGAAACTTGACACAATAAAGTAGTTCTAAGTTCTATCTGTATGGTTTGTTTCCTCTTGAAGTTTCCCTAGGAGGGAGTGGTGAAACACACTTTCGTTTGGAAGAGGTTGCCAAGCTTCCAAAATACTACGAGTGTCCTGAAATCTCAGCATATGTTTTTTCACAAAATCTTGAAGATACTTGGTGGTAATGAGCAGTACACCAATCCCACTTGGCTCAGCAGATTTCGTTCTTCTAGGTTGAAGCATTCGTTTGCAATAAGAGTTTGAATTTTCAGGTTTCACTCTGTTTTCTCCTATATTGATACATGAATTTGGAACTCTAAATCAAGCACGGTTTGTGCTAGCCCCTTGAAACTTGACACAATAAAGTAGTTCTAAGTTATATGTGAATGGTTTGTTTCCTCTTGAAGTAGCCCTAGGAGGGAGTGGTGAAACACACTTTCGTTTGAAACGGGTTGCCAAGCTTCCAAAAAACTTCGAGTGTCCTGAAATCTCAGCATATGTTTTTTCACCCAATCTTGAAGATACTTGGGGGTAATGAGCAGTACACCAATCCCACTTGACTCAGCAAATTTCGTTCTTCTAGGTTGAAGCATTCATTTGCAATAAGAGTTCGAGTTTTCAGGTTTCACTCTGTTTTCTCCTATATTGATACATGAATTTGGAACTCTCAATCAAGAACGGTTTGTGCTAGCCCTTTGAAACTTGACACAATAAAGTAGTTCTAAGTTCTATCTGTACGGTTTGTTTCCTCTTGAAGTTGCCCTAGGAGGGATTGGTGAAGCACACTTTCCTTTGAAAGGGGTTGCCAAGCTTATAAAAAATTACGAGTGTCCTGAAATCTCAGCATATGTTTTTTCACCCGATCATGAAGATACTTGGTGGTAATGAGCAATACACCAATCCCACTTGGCTAAGCAAATTTCGTTCTTCTAGGTTGAAGCATTCGTTTGCAATAAGTGTTTGAATTTTCAGGTTTCACTCTGTTTTCTCCTATATTGATACATGAATTTGGAACTCTAAATCAAGCACGGTTTGTGCTAGCCCCTTGAAACTTGACACAATAAAGTAGTTCTAAGTTATATGTGAATGGTTTGTTTCCTCTTGAAGTAGCCCTAGGAGGGAGTGGTGAAACACACTTTCGTTTAAAACGGGTTGCCAATCTTCCAAAAAACTACGAGTGTCCTGAAATCTCAGCATATGTTTTTTCATTCAATCTTCAAGATACTTCGGGGTAATGAGCAGTACACCAATCCCACTTGACTCAGCAAATTTCTTTCTTCTAGGTTGAAGCATTCATTTGCAATAAGAGTTCGAATTTTCAGGTTTCACTCTGTTTTCTTCTATATTGATACATGAATTTGGAACTCTCAATCAAGAACGTTTTGTGCTAGCCCTTTGAAACTTGACACAATAAAGTAGTTCTGAGTTCTATCTGTACGGTTTGTTATCTATTGAAGTTGCCCTAGGAGGGAGTGGTGAAGCACACTTTCATTTGAAAGGGGTTGCCAAGCTTCCAAAAAACTACGAGTGTCCTGAAATCTCAGCATATGTTTTTTCACCCGATCATGAAGATACTTGGTGGTAATGAGCAGTACACCAATCCCACTTGGCTAAGCAAATTTCGTTATTCTAGGTTGAAGCATTAGTTTTCAATAAAAGTTTGAAATTTCGGGTTTCACGCTGTTTTCTCCTATATTTATACATGAATTTTGAACTCTAACTCAAACACGGTTTGTGCTAGCCCCTTGAAAGTTGACACAATAAAGTAGTTCTAAGTTCTATCTGTATGGTTTGTTTCCTCTTGAAGTTTCCCAAGGAGGGAGAGGTGAAACACACTTTCGTTTGAAAGGGGTTGCCAAGCTTCCAAAATACTACGAGTGTCCTGAAATCTCAGCATATGTTTTTTCACCCAATCTTGAAGTTACTTGGTGGTAATGAGCAGTACACCAATCCCACTTGGCTCAGCAAATTTCGTTCTTCTAGGTTGAAGCATTCGTTTGCAATAAGAGTTTGAATTTTCAGGTTTCACTCTGTTTTCTCCTATATTGATACATGAATTTGGAACTCTAAATCAAGCACGGTTTGTGCTAGCCCCTTGAAACTTGACACAATAAAGTAGTTCTGAGTTATATGTGAATGGTTTGTTTCCTCTTGAAGTAGCCCTAGGAGGGAGTGGTGAAACACACTTTCGTTTGAAACGGGTTGCCAAGCTTCCAAAAAACTAGGAGTGTCCAGAAATCTCAGCATATGTTTTTTCACCCAATCTTGAAGATACTTGGTGATAATGAGCAGTACACCAATCCCACTGGGTTCAGCAAATTTCGTTCTGCTAGGTTGAAGCATTCGTTGGCAGTAAGTGTTTAAATTTTAAGGTTTCACTCTGTTTTCTCCTATATTGATACATGAATTTGGAACTCTCAATCAAGAACGGTTTGTGCTAGCCCTTTGAAACTTGACACAATAAAGTAGTTCTAGGTTCTATCTGTACGGTTTGTTTCCTCTTGAAGTTGCCCTAGGAGGGAGTGGTGAAGCACACTTTCCTTTGAAAGGGGTTGCCCAGCTTCCAAAAAACTACGAGTGTCCTGAAATCTCAGCATATGTTTTTTCACCCAATCTTGAAGATACTTGGTGATAATGAGCAGTACACCAATCCCACTGGGTTCAGCAAATTTCGTTCTTCTAAGTTGAAACCTTCGTTGGCAGTAAGAGTTTGAATTTTCAGGTTTCACTCTGTTTTCTCCTATATTGATAGATGAATTTGGAACTCCAAATCAAACACGGATTGTGATAGCCCCTTGAATCTTGACACAATAAAGTAGTTCTATGTTCTATCTGTATGGTTTGTGTCCTATTGAAGTTTCCCTAGGAGGGAGTTGCGAAACACACTTTCGTTTTGAAGAGGTTGCCAAGCTTCGAAAAAACTAGGAGTGTCCTGAAATCTCAGCATATGTTTTCTCACCCAATCTTGAAGATACTTTGGGGTAATAAGCAGTCCACCAATCCCACTTGACTCAGCAAATTTCGTTCTTCTAGGTTGAAGAATTCGTTTACAATAAGAGTTTGAATTTTCAGGTTTCACTCTGTTTTCTCCTATATTGATACATGAATTTGGAACTCTAAATCAAGATCGGTTTGGGCTAGTCCCTTGAAACTTGACACAATAAAGTAGTTCTAAGTTCTATCTGTACGGTTTTTTTCCTCGTGAAGTTGCCCTAGGAGGGAGTGGTGAAGCACACTTTCCTTTGAAAGGGGTTGCCAAGCTTCCAAAAAACTACGAGTGTCCTGAAATCTCAGCATGTGTTTTTTCACCGAATCTTGAAGATACTTGGTGGTAATGAGCACTACACCAATCCCACTTGGCTAAGCAAATTTCGTTCTTCTAGGTTGAAGCATTCGTTTTCAATAAAAGTTTGAAATTTCGGGTTACACGCTGTTTTCTCCTATATTTATACATGAATTTGGAACTCTAACTCAAACACGGTTTGTGCTAGCCCCTTGAAACTTGACACAATAAAGTAGTTCTAAGTTCTATCTGTATGGTTTGTTTCCTCTTGAAGTTTCCCTAAGAGGGAGTGGTGAAACACACTTTCATTTGGAAGAGGTTGCCAAGCTTCCAAAATACTACGAGTTTCCTGAAATCTCAGCATATGCTTTTTCTCCCAATCTTGAAGATACTTGGTGGTAATGAGCAGTACACCAAGCCCACTTGGCTCAGCAAATTTCGTTCTTCTAGGTTGAAGCATTCGTTGGCAGTAAGAGTTTCAATTTTCAGGTTTCACTCTGTTTTCTCCTATATTGATAGATGAATTTGGAACTCCAAATCAAACACGGTTTGTGCCAGCCCCTTGAAACTTGACACAATAAAGTAGTTCTAAGTTCTATCTGTATGGTTTCTGTCCAATTGAAGTTTTCCTAGGAGGGAGTGGTGAAACACACTTTCGTTTGGAAGAGGTTGCCAGGCTTCCAAAATACTACGAGTGTCCTGAAATCTCAGCATATGTTTTTTCACCCAATCTTGAAGATACTTGGTGGTAATGAGCAGTACACCAAGCCCACTTGGCTCAGCAAATTTCGTTCTTCTAGGTTGAAGCATTCGTTGGCAGTAAGTGTTTAAATTTTAAGGTTTCACTCTGTTTTCTCCTATATAGATACATGAATTTGGAACTCCAAATGAAACACGGTTTGTGCTAGCCCGTTGAAACTTGACACAATAAGTCGTTCTAAGTTCTATCTGTATGGTTTGTGTCCTATTGAAGTTTCCCTAGGAGGGAGTTGCGAAACAGAATTTCGTTTGGAAGAGGTTGCCAAGCTTCCAAAATACTACGAGTGTCCTGAAATCTCAGCATATGTTTTTTCACCCAATCTTGAAGATACTTGGTGATAATGAGCAGTACACCAATCTCACTTGACTCAGCAAATTTCGTTCTTCTAGGTTGAAGCATTCGTTTGCAGTAAGAGTTTGAGTTTTCAGGTTTCACTCTGTTTTCTCCTATATTGATACATGAATTTGGAACTCTAAATCAAGCACGGTTTGTGCTAGCCCCTTGAAACTTGACACAATAAAGTAGTTCTAAGTTCTATCTGTACGGTTTGTTTCCTCTTGAAGTTGCCCTAGGAGGGAGTGGTGAAGCACACTTTCGTTTGAAAGGGGTTGCCAAGCTTCCAAAATCTACGAGTGTTCTGAAATCTCAGCATATGTTTTTTCACCCAATCTTGAAGATACTTGGTGGTAATGAGCAGTACACCAATCCCACTTGGCTAAGCAAATTTCGTTCTTCTAGGTTGAAGCATTCGTTTTCAATAAAAGTTTGAAATTTCGAGTTTCACGCTGTTTTCTCCTATATTTATACATAAATTTGGAACTATAACTCAAACACGGTTTGTGCTAGCCCCTTGAAACTTGACCACAATAAAGTAGTTCTAAGTTCTATCTGTATGGTTTGTTTCCTCTTGAAGATTCTCTAGGAGGGAGTGGTGAAACACACTTTCGTTTCGAAGAGGTTGCCAAGCTTCCAAAATACTAAGAGTGTCCTGAAATCTCAGCATATGTTTTTTCAACCAATCTTGAAGATACTTGGTGGTAATGAGCAGTACACCAGCCCACTTGGCTCAGCAAATTTCCTTCTTCTAGGTTGAAGCATTCGTTTGCAATAAGAGTTTGAAATTTCAGGTTTCACTCTGTTTTCTCCTATATTGATACATGAATTTGGAACTCTAAATCAAGCACGGTTTGTGCTAGCCCCTTGAAACGTGACACAATTAAGAAGTTCTAAGTTCTATGTGTATGGTTTGTTTCCTCTTGAAGTAGCCCTAGGAGGGAGTGGTGAAGCACACTTTCGTTTGAAAGGGGTTGCCAAGCTTCCAAAAAACTACGAGCGTCCTGAAATCTCAGCATACGTTTTTTCACCCAATCTTGAAGATACTTGGTGGTAATGAGCAGTACACCAATCCCACTTGGCTAAGCAAATTTCGTTCTTCTAGGTTGAAGCATTCGTTTTCAATTCAAGTTTGAAATTTCGGGTTTCACGCTGTTTTCTCCTATATTTATACATGAATTTGGAACTCTAACTCAAACACGGTTTGTGCTAGCCCCTTGAAACTTGACCACAATAAAGTAGTTCTAAGTTCTATCTCTATGGTTTGTTTCCTCTTGAAGTTTCCCTAGGAGGGAGTGGTGAAACACACTTTCGTTTGGAAGAGGTTGCCAAGCTTCCAAAATACTACGAGCATCCTGAAATCTCAGCATATGTTTTTTCACCCAATCTTGAAGATACTTGGTGGTAATGAGCAGTACACCAATTCCACTGGGTTCAGCAAATTTCGTTCTTCTAGGTTGAAGCATTCGTTGGCAGTAAGAGTTTGAATTTTCAGGTTTCACTCTGTTTTCTCCTATATTGATAGATGAATTTGGAACTCCAAATCAAACACGGTTTGTGCTAGCCCCTTGAAACTTGACACAATAAAGTAGTTCTAAGTTCTATCTGTATGGTTTGTGTCCATTTGAAGTTTCCCTAGGAGGGAGTGGTGAAACACACTTTCGTGTGGAAGAGGTTACCAAGCTTCCAAAATACTACGAGTGTCCTGAAATCTCAGCATATGTTTTTTCACCCAATCTTGAAGATAGTTGGTGGTAATGAGAAGTACACCAAGCCCACATGGTTCAGCAAATTTCGTTCTTCTAGGTTGAAGAATTCGTTTGCAATAAGAGTTTGAAGTTTCAGGTTTCACTCTGTTTTCTCCTATATTGATAGATGAATTCTAACTCTAAATCAACAACGGTTTGTGCTAGCCCCTTGAAACTTGACACAATAAAGTAGTTCTAAGTTCTATCTGTATGGTTTGTTTCCTCTTGAAGTTGCCCTAGGAGGGAGTGGTGAAGCACACTTTCGTTTGAAAGGGGTTGCCACACTTCCAAAAAACTACGAGTGTCCTGAAAACTCAGCATACGTTTTTTCACCCAATCTTGAAGATACTTGGTTGTAATGAGCAGTACACCAAGCCCACTTGGGTCAGCAAATTTCGTTCTTCTAGGTTGAAGCATGCGTTTGCAATAAGAGTTTGTATTTTCAGGTTTCATTCTGTTTTCTCCTATATTGATACATAAATTTGGAACTCTAAATCAAGCACGGTTGTGCTAGCCCCTTGAAACTTGACACAATTAAGTAGTTCTAAGTTCTATGTGTATGGTTTGTTTCCTCTTGAAGTAGCCCTAGGAGGGAGTGGTGAAATACACTTTCGTTTGAAACGGGTTGCCAAGCTTCCAAAAAACTACGAGTGTCCTCAAATCTCAGCATATGTTTTTTCTCCCAATCATGAAGATACTTGGGGGTCATGAGCAGTACACATGTCCCACTTGGCTAAGCAAATTTCGTTCTTCTAGGTTGAAGCATTCGTTTTCAATAAAAGTTTGAAATTTCGGGTTTCACGATGTTTTCTCCTATATTTATACATAATTTGGAACTCTAACTCAAACACGGTTTGTGCTAGCCCCTTGATACTTGACACAATAAAGTAGTTCTAAGTTCTATCTGTACAGTTTGTTTCCTCTTGAAGTAGCCCTAGGAGGGAGTGGTGAAACACACTTTCATTTGAAACGGGTTGCCAAGCTTCCAGAAAACTACGAGTGTCCTGAAATCTCAGCATATGTTTTTTTCACCCAATCTTGAAGATACTTGGTGATAATGAGCAGTACACCAATCCCACTGGGTTCAGCAAATTTCGTTCTTCTAGGTTGAAGCATTCGTTTGCAGTAAGAGTTTGAATTTTCAGGTTTCACTCTGTTTTCTCCTATATTGATAGATGAATTTGGAACTCCAAATCAAACACGGATTGTGCTAGCCCCTTCAAACTTGACACAATAAAGTAGTTCTAAGTTCTATCTGTATGGTTTGTTTCCTCTTGAAGTTTCCCTAGGAGGGAGTGGTGAAACACACTTTCGTTTGTAAGAGGTTGCCAAGCTTCCAAAATACTACGAGTGTCCTGAAATCTCAGCATATGTTTTTTCACCCAATCTTGAAGAGACTTGGTGATAATGAGCAGTACACCAATCCCACTGGGTTCAGCAAATTTCATTCTTCTAGGTTTAAGCATTCGTTTGCAGTAAGAGTTTGAATTTTCAGGTTTCACTCTGTTTTCTCCTATATTGATAGATGAATTTGGATCCAAATCAAACACGGTTTGTGCTAGCCCCTTGAAACTTGACCCAATAAAGTAGTTCTAAGTTCTATCTGTATGGTTTGTGTCCAATTGAACTTTCCCTAAAAGGGAGTGGTGAAACACACATTCGGTTGGAAGAGGTTGCCAAGCTTCCAAAATACTATGAGTCTCCTGAAATCTCAGCATATGTTTTTTCACCCAATCTTGAAGATACTTGGTGGTAATGAGCAGTACACCAATCCCACTGGGTTCAGCAAATTTGTTTCTTCTAGGTTGAAGCATTCGTTTGCAAAAAGAGTTTGAATTTTCAGGTTTCACTCTGTTTTCTCCTATATTGATACATGAATTTGGAACTCTAAATCAAGAACGGTTTGTGCTAGCCCCTTGAAACTTGACAAAATAAAGTAGTTCTAAGTTCTATCTGTACGGTTTGTTTCCTCTTGAAGTTGCCCTAGGAGGGAGTGGTGAAGCACACTTTCGTTTGAAAGGGGTTGCCAAGCTTCCAAAAAACTACGAGTGTCCTCAAATCTCAGCATATGTTTTTTCACCCAATCTTGAAGATACTTGGTGGTAATGAGCAGTACACCAATCCCACTTGGCTAAGCAAATTTCGTTCTTCTAGGTTGAAGCATTCGTTTACAATGAGAGTTTGAGTTTTCAGGTTTCACTCTGTTTTCTCCTATATTGATACATGAATTTGGAACTCTAAATCAAGCACGGTTTGTGGTAGCCCCTTGAAACTTGACACAATAAAGTAGTTCTAAGTTCTATGTGTATGGTTTGTTTCCTCTTGAAGTAGCCCTAGGAGGGATTGGTGAAACACACTTTCGTTTGAAACGGGTTGCCAAGCTTCCAAAAAATTACGAGTGTTTTGAAATCTCAGCATATGTTTTTTCACCCAATCTTGAAGATACTTGGGGGTAATGAGCAGTACACCAGTCCCACTTGGCTAAGCAAATTTCGTTCTTCTAGGTTGAAGCATTCGTTTTCAATAAAAGTTTGAAATTTCGGGTTTCACGATGTTTTCTCCTATATTTATACATGAATTTGGAACTCTAACTCAAACAGGGTTTGTGCTAGCCCCTTGAAACTTGACACAATAAAGTAGTTCTAAGTTCTATCTGTACGGTTTGTTTCCTCTTGAAGTAGCCCTAGGAGGGATTGGTGAAACACACTTTCGATTGAAACGGGTTGCCAAGCTTCCAAAAAACTACGAGTGTCCTGAAATCTCAGCATATGTTTTTTCACCCAATCTTGAAGATACTTGGGGGTAATGAGCAGTACACCAGTCCACTTGGCTAAGCAAATTTCGTTCTTCTAGGTTGAAGCATTCGTTTTCAATAAAAGTTTGAAATTTCGGGTTTCACGATGTTTTCTCCTATATTTATACATGAATTTGGAACTCTAACTCAAACAGGGTTTGTGCTAGCCCCTTAAAACTTGACATAATTAAGTAGTTCTAAGTTCTATGTGTATGGTTTGTTTCCCTTGAAGTAGCCCTGGGAGGGAGTGGTGAAACACACTTTCGTTTGAAACGGGTTGCCAAGCTTCCAAAAAACTACGAGTGTCCTGAAATCTCCGCATATGTTTTTTCACCAAATCTTGAAGATATTTGGGGGTAATGAGCAGTACACCAGTCCCACTTGGCTAAGCAAATTTCGTTCTTCTAGGTTGAAGCATTCGTTTTCAATAAAAGTTTGAAATTTCGGGTTTCACGATGTTTTCTCCTATATTTATACATGAATTTGGAACTCTAACTCAAACAGGGTTTGTGCTAGCCCCTTGAAACTTGACACAATAAAGTAGTTCTAAGTTCTATCTGTACGGTTTGTTTCTTCTTGAAGTAGCCCTAGGAGGGAGTGGTGAAACACACTTTCGTTTGAAACGGGTTGCCAAGCTTCCAAAAAACTACGAGTGTCCTGAAATCTCAGCATATGTTTTTTCACCCAATCTTGAAGATACTTGGTGATAATGAGCAGTACACCAATCCCACTAGGTTCAGCAAATTTCGTTCTTCTAGGTTGAAGCATTCGTTGGCAGTAAGAGTTTGAATTTTCAGGTTTCACTCTGTTTTCTCCTAAATTGATAGATGAATTTGGAACTCCAAATCAAACACGGTTTATGCTAGCCACTTGAAACTTGACACAATAAAGTAGTTCTATCTGTATGGTTTGTGTCCAATTGAACTTTCCCTAGGAGGGAGTGGTGAAACACACTTTCGGTTGGAAGAGGTTGCCAAGCTTCCAAAATACTACGAGTGTCCTGAAATCTCAGCATATGTTTTTTCACCCAATCTTAAAGATACTTGGTGGTAATGAGCAGTACACCAATCCCACTTGGCTCAGCAAATTTCGTTCTTCTAGGTTGAAGCATTCGTTTGCAATAAGAGTTTGAAATTTCGGGTTTCACGCTGTTTTCTCCTATGTTTATACATGAATTTGGAACTCTAACTCAAACACGGTTTGTGCTAGCCCCTTGAAACTTGACATAATAAAGTAGTTCTAAGTTCTATCTGTATGGTTTGTGTCCTATTATAGTTTCCCTAGGAGGGAGTTGCGAAACACACTTTCATTTGGAAGAGGTTGCCAAGCTTCCAAAATACTACGAGTGTCCTGAAATCTCAGCATATGTTTTTTCACAAAATCTTGAAGATACTTGGGGGTAATGAGCAGTACACCAATCCCACATGACTCAGCAAATTTCGTTCTTCTAGGTTGAAGCATTCGTTGGCAGTAAGAGTTTGAATTTTCAGGTTTCACTCTGTTTTCTCCTATATTGATAGATGAATTTGGAACTCCAAATCAAACACGGTTTGTGCTAGCCCCTTGAAACTTGACACAATAAAGTACTTCTATCTGTATGGTTTGTGTCCAATTGAACTTTCCCTAGGAGGGAGTGGTGAAACACACTTTCGGTTGGAAGAGGTTGCCAAGCCTCCAAAATACTACGAGTGTCCGGAAATCTCAGCATATGTTTTTTCACCCAATCTTGAAGATACTTGGTGGTTTTGAGCAGTACAATAAGCCCACTTGGCTCAGGAAATTTCGTTCTTCTAGGTTGAAGCATTTGTTTGCAATAAGAGTTTGAATTTTCAGGTTTCACTCTGTTTTCTCCTATATTGATACATGAATTTGGAACTCTAAATCAAGCACGGTTTGTGCTAGCCCCTTGAAACTGGACACAATTAAGTAGTTCTAAGTTCTATGTGTATGGTTTGTTTCCTCTTAAAGTAGCCCTAGGAGGGAGTGGTGAAACACACTTTCGTTTGAAACGGGTTGCCCAGCATCCAAAAAACTACGAGTGTCCTGAAATCTCAGCATATGTTTTTTCACACAAACTTGAAGATACTTGGGGGTAATGAGCAGTACACCAGTCCCACTTGGCTAAGCAAATTTCGTTCTTCTAGGTTGAAGCATTCGTTTTCAATAAAAGTTTGAAATTTCGGGTTTCACGATGTTTTCTCCTATATTTATACATGAATTTGGAACTCTAACTCAAACAGGGTTTGTGCTAGCCCCTTGAAACTTGACACAATAAAGTAGTTCTAAGTTCTATCTGTACGGTTTGTTTCCTCTTGAAGTAGCCCTAGGAGGGAGTGGTGAAACACACTTTCGTTTGAAACGGGTTGCCAAGCTTCCAAAAAACTACGAGTGTCCTGAAATCTCAGCATATGTTTTTTCACCCAATCTTAAAGATACTTGGGGGTAATGAGCAGTACACCAGTCCCACTTGGCTAAGCAAATTTCGTTCTTCTAGGTTGAAGCATTCGTTTTCAATAAAAGTTTGAAATTTCGGGTTTCACGATGTTTTCTCCTATATTTATACATGAATTTGGAACTCTAACTCAAACAGGGTTTGTGCTAGCCCCTTGAAACTTGACACAATTAAGTAGTTCTAAGTTCTATGTGTATGGTTTGTTTCCTCTTGAAGTAGCCCTGGGAGGGAGTGGTGAAACACACTTTCGTTTGAAACGGGTTGCCAAGCTTCCAAAAAACTACGAGTGTCCTGAAATCTCAGCATATGTTTTTTCACCAAATCTTGAAGATACTTGGGGGTAATGAGCAGTACACCAGTCCCACTTGGCTAAGCAAATTTCGTTCTTCTAGGTTGAAGCATTCGTTTTCAATAAAAGTTTGAAATTTCGGATTTCACGCTGTTTTCTCCTATATTTATACATGAATTTGGAACTCTAACTCAAACACGTTTTGTGCTAGCCCCTTGAAACTTGACCCAATAAAGTAGTTCTAAGTTCTATCTGTACGGTTTGTTTCCTCTTGAAGTTGCCCTTGGAGAGAGTGGTGAAGCACACTTTCGTTTGAAAGGGGTTGCCAAGCTTCCAAAATACTACGAGTGTCCTGAAATCTCAGCATATGTTTTTTCACCCAATCTTGAAGATACTTGGTGATAATGAGCAGTACACCAATCCCACTGGGTACAGCAAATTTCGTTCTTCTAGGTTGAAGCATTCGTTGGCAGTAAGAGTTTGAATTTTCAGGTTTCACTATGTTTTCTCCTATATTGATAGATGAATTTGGAACTCCAAATCAAACACGGTTTGTGCTAGCCCCTTGAAACTTGACACAATAAAGTACTTCTATCTGTATGGTTTGTGTCCAATTGAACTTTCCCTAGGAGGGAGTGGTGAAACAGACTTTCGGTTGGAAGAGGTTGCCAAGCTTCCAAAATACTATGAGTGTCCTGAAATCTCAGCATATGTTTTTTCACCCAATCTTGAAGATACTTGGTGGTAATGAGCAGTACACCAAGCCCACTTGGCTCAGCAAATTTCGTTCTTCTAGGTTGAAGCATTCATTTGCAATAAGAGTTTGAATTTTCAGGTTTCACTCTGTTTTCTCCTATATTGATACATGAATTTGGAACTCTAAATCAAGCACGGTTTGTGCTAGCCCCTTGAAACTTGACACAATAAAGTACTTCTATCTGTATGGTTTGTGTCCAATTGAACTTTCCCTAGGAGGGAGTGGTGAAACAGACTTTCGGTTGGAAGAGGTTGCCAAGCTTCCAAAATACTATGAGTGTCCTGAAATCTCAGCATATGTTTTTTCACACAATCTTGAAGATACTTGGGGGTAATGAGCAGTACACCAGTCCCACTTGGCTAAGCAAATTTCGTTCTTCTAGGTTGAAGCATTCGTTTGCAATAAGAGTTTGAAATTTCAGGTTTCACTCTGTTTTCTCCTATATTGATACATGAATTTGGAACTCTAAATCAAGCACGGTTTGTGCTAGCCCCTTGAAACGTGACACAATTAAGAAGTTCTAAGTTCTATGTGTATGGTTTGTTTCCTCTTGAAGTAGCCCTAGGAGGGAGTGGTGAAGCACACTTTCGTTTGAAAGGGGTTTCCAAGCTTCCAAAAAACTACGAGCGTCCTGAAATCTCAGCATACGTTTTTTCACCCAATCTTGAAGATACTTGGTGGTAATGAGCAGTACACCAATCCCACTTGGCTAAGCAAATTTCGTTCTTCTAGGTTGAAGCATTCGTTTTCAATTCAAGTTTGAAATTTCGGGTTTCACGCTGTTTTCTCCTATATTTATACATGAATTTGGAACTCTAACTCAAACACGGTTTGTGCTAGCCCCTTGAAACTTGACCACAATAAAGTAGTTCTAAGTTCTATCTCTATGGTTTGTTTCCTCTTGAAGTTTCCCTAGGAGGGAGTGGTGAAACACACTTTCGTTTGGAAGAGGTTGCCAAGCTTCCAAAATACTACGAGCATCCTGAAATCTCAGCATATGTTTTTTCACCCAATCTTGAAGATACTTGGTGGTAATGAGCAGTACACCAATTCCACTGGGTTCAGCAAATTTCGTTCTTCTAGGTTGAAGCATTCGTTGGCAGTAAGAGTTTGAATTTTCAGGTTTCACTCTGTTTTCTCCTATATTGATAGATGAATTTGGAACTCCAAATCAAACACGGTTTGTGCTAGCCCCTTGAAACTTGACACAATAAAGTAGTTCTAAGTTCTATCTGTATGGTTTGTGTCCAATTGAAGTTTCCCTAGGAGGGAGTGGTGAAACACACTTTCGTGTGGAAGAGGTTACCAAGCTTCCAAAATACTACGAGTGTCCTGAAATCTCAGCATATGTTTTTTCACCCAATCTTGAAGATAGTTGGTGGTAATGAGAAGTACACCAAGCCCACATGGTTCAGCAAATTTCGTTCTTCTAGGTTGAAGAATTCGTTTGCAATAAGAGTTTGAAGTTTCAGGTTTCACTCTGTTTTCTCCTATATTGATAGATGAATTCTAACTCTAAATCAACAACGGTTTGTGCTAGCCCCTTGAAACTTGACACAATAAAGTAGTTCTAAGTTCTATCTGTATGGTTTGTTTCCTCTTGAAGTTGCCCTAGGAGGGAGTGGTGAAGCACACTTTCGTTTGAAAGGTGTTGCCACACTTCCAAAAAACTACGAGTGTCCTGAAAACTCAGCATACGTTTTTTCACCCAATCTTGAAGATACTTGGTTGTAATGAGCAGTACACCAAGCCCACTTGGGTCAGCAAATTTCGTTCTTCTAGGTTGAAGCATGCGTTTGCAATAAGAGTTTGTATTTTCAGGTTTCATTCTGTTTTCTCCTATATTGATACATAAATTTGGAACTCTAAATCAAGCACGGTTGTGCTAGCCCCTTGAAACTTGACACAATTAAGTAGTTCTAAGTTCTATGTGTATGGTTTGTTTCCTCTTGAAGTAGCCCTAGGAGGGAGTGGTGAAATACACTTTCGTTTGAAACGGGTTGCCAAGCTTCCAAAAAACTACGAGTGTCCTCAAATCTCAGCATATGTTTTTTCTCCCAATCATGAAGATACTTGGGGGTCATGAGCAGTACACATGTCCCACTTGGCTAAGCAAATTTCGTTCTTCTAGGTTGAAGCATTCGTTTTCAATAAAAGTTTGAAATTTCGGGTTTCACGATGTTTTCTCCTATATTTATACATAATTTGGAACTCTAACTCAAACACGGTTTGTGCTAGCCCCTTGATACTTGACACAATAAAGTAGTTCTAAGTTCTATCTGTACAGTTTGTTTCCTCTTGAAGTAGCCCTAGGAGGGAGTGGTGAAACACACTTTCATTTGAAACGGGTTGCCAAGCTTCCAGAAAACTACGAGTGTCCTGAAATCTCAGCATATGTTTTTTTCACCCAATCTTGAAGATACTTGGTGATAATGAGCAGTACACCAATCCCACTGGGTTCAGCAAATTTCGTTCTTCTAGGTTGAAGCATTCGTTTGCAGTAAGAGTTTGAATTTTCAGGTTTCACTCTGTTTTCTCCTATATTGATAGATGAATTTGGAACTCCAAATCAAACACGGATTGTGCTAGCCCCTTCAAACTTGACACAATAAAGTAGTTCTAAGTTCTATCTGTATGGTTTGTTTCCTCTTGAAGTTTCCCTAGGAGGGAGTGGTGAAACACACTTTCGTTTGTAAGAGGTTGCCAAGCTTCCAAAATACTACGAGTGTCCTGAAATCTCAGCATATGTTTTTTCACCCAATCTTGAAGAGACTTGGTGATAATGAGCAGTACACCAATCCCACTGGGTTCAGCAAATTTCATTCTTCTAGGTTTAAGCATTCGTTTGCAGTAAGAGTTTGAATTTTCAGGTTTCACTCTGTTTTCTCCTATATTGATAGATGAATTTGGATCCAAATCAAACACGGTTTGTGCTAGCCCCTTGAAACTTGACCCAATAAAGTAGTTCTAAGTTCTATCTGTATGGTTTGTGTCCAATTGAACTTTCCCTAAAAGGGAGTGGTGAAACACACATTCGGTTGGAAGAGGTTGCCAAGCTTCCAAAATACTATGAGTCTCCTGAAATCTCAGCATATGTTTTTTCACCCAATCTTGAAGATACTTGGTGGTAATGAGCAGTACACCAATCCCACTGGGTTCAGCAAATTTGTTTCTTCTAGGTTGAAGCATTCGTTTGCAAAAAGAGTTTGAATTTTCAGGTTTCACTCTGTTTTCTCCTATATTGATACATGAATTTGGAACTCTAAATCAAGAACGGTTTGTGCTAGCCCCTTGAAACTTGACAAAATAAAGTAGTTCTAAGTTCTATCTGTACGGTTTGTTTCCTCTTGAAGTTGCCCTAGGAGGGAGTGGTGAAGCACACTTTCGTTTGAAAGGGGTTGCCAAGCTTCCAAAAAACTACGAGTGTCCTCAAATCTCAGCATATGTTTTTTCACCCAATCTTGAAGATACTTGGTGGTAATGAGCAGTACACCAATCCCACTTGGCTAAGCAAATTTCGTTCTTCTAGGTTGAAGCATTCGTTTACAATGAGAGTTTGAGTTTTCAGGTTTCACTCTGTTTTCTCCTATATTGATACATGAATTTGGAACTCTAAATCAAGCACGGTTTGTGGTAGCCCCTTGAAACTTGACACAATAAAGTAGTTCTAAGTTCTATGTGTATGGTTTGTTTCCTCTTGAAGTAGCCCTAGGAGGGATTGGTGAAACACACTTTCGTTTGAAACGGGTTGCCAAGCTTCCAAAAAATTACGAGTGTTTTGAAATCTCAGCATATGTTTTTTCACCCAATCTTGAAGATACTTGGGGGTAATGAGCAGTACACCAGTCCCACTTGGCTAAGCAAATTTCGTTCTTCTAGGTTGAAGCATTCGTTTTCAATAAAAGTTTGAAATTTCGGGTTTCACGATGTTTTCTCCTATATTTATACATGAATTTGGAACTCTAACTCAAACAGGGTTTGTGCTAGCCCCTTGAAACTTGACACAATAAAGTAGTTCTAAGTTCTATCTGTACGGTTTGTTTCCTCTTGAAGTAGCCCTAGGAGGGAGTGGTGAAACACACTTTCGTTTGAAACGGGTTGCCAAGCTTCCAAAAAACTACGAGTGTCCTGAAATCTCAGCATATGTTTTTTCACCCAATCTTAAAGATACTTGGGGGTAATGAGCAGTACACCAGTCCCACTTGGCTAAGCAAATTTCGTTCTTCTAGGTTGAAGCATTCGTTTTCAATAAAAGTTTGAAATTTCGGGTTTCACGATGTTTTCTCCTATATTTATACATGAATTTGGAACTCTAACTCAAACAGGGTTTGTGCTAGCCCCTTGAAACTTGACACAATTAAGTAGTTCTAAGTTCTATGTGTATGGTTTGTTTCCTCTTGAAGTAGCCCTGGGAGGGAGTGGTGAAACACACTTTCGTTTGAAACGGGTTGCCAAGCTTCCAAAAAACTACGAGTGTCCTGAAATCTCAGCATATGTTTTTTCACCAAATCTTGAAGATACTTGGGGGTAATGAGCAGTACACCAGTCCCACTTGGCTAAGCAAATTTCGTTCTTCTAGGTTGAAGCATTCGTTTTCAATAAAAGTTTGAAATTTCGGATTTCACGCTGTTTTCTCCTATATTTATACATGAATTTGGAACTCTAACTCAAACACGTTTTGTGCTAGCCCCTTGAAACTTGACCCAATAAAGTAGTTCTAAGTTCTATCTGTACGGTTTGTTTCCTCTTGAAGTTGCCCTTGGAGAGAGTGGTGAAGCACACTTTCGTTTGAAAGGGGTTGCCAAGCTTCCAAAATACTACGAGTGTCCTGAAATCTCAGCATATGTTTTTTCACCCAATCTTGAAGATACTTGGTGATAATGAGCAGTACACCAATCCCACTGGGTACAGCAAATTTCGTTCTTCTAGGTTGAAGCATTCGTTGGCAGTAAGAGTTTGAATTTTCAGGTTTCACTATGTTTTCTCCTATATTGATAGATGAATTTGGAACTCCAAATCAAACACGGTTTGTGCTAGCCCCTTGAAACTTGACACAATAAAGTACTTCTATCTGTATGGTTTGTGTCCAATTGAACTTTCCCTAGGAGGGAGTGGTGAAACAGACTTTCGGTTGGAAGAGGTTGCCAAGCTTCCAAAATACTATGAGTGTCCTGAAATCTCAGCATATGTTTTTTCACCCAATCTTGAAGATACTTGGTGGTAATGAGCAGTACACCAAGCCCACTTGGCTCAGCAAATTTCGTTCTTCTAGGTTGAAGCATTCATTTGCAATAAGAGTTTGAATTTTCAGGTTTCACTCTGTTTTCTCCTATATTGATACATGAATTTGGAACTCTAAATCAAGCACGGTTTGTGCTAGCCCCTTGAAACTTGACACAATAAAGTACTTCTATCTGTATGGTTTGTGTCCAATTGAACTTTCCCTAGGAGGGAGTGGTGAAACAGACTTTCGGTTGGAAGAGGTTGCCAAGCTTCCAAAATACTATGAGTGTCCTGAAATCTCAGCATATGTTTTTTCACACAATCTTGAAGATACTTGGGGGTAATGAGCAGTACACCAGTCCCACTTGGCTAAGCAAATTTCGTTCTTCTAGGTTGAAGCATTCGTTTGCAATAAGAGTTTGAAATTTCAGGTTTCACTCTGTTTTCTCCTATATTGATACATGAATTTGGAACTCTAAATCAAGCACGGTTTGTGCTAGCCCCTTGAAACGTGACACAATTAAGAAGTTCTAAGTTCTATGTGTATGGTTTGTTTCCTCTTGAAGTAGCCCTAGGAGGGAGTGGTGAAGCACACTTTCGTTTGAAAGGGGTTTCCAAGCTTCCAAAAAACTACGAGCGTCCTGAAATCTCAGCATACGTTTTTTCACCCAATCTTGAAGATACTTGGTGGTAATGAGCAGTACACCAATCCCACTTGGCTAAGCAAATTTCGTTCTTCTAGGTTGAAGCATTCGTTTTCAATTCAAGTTTGAAATTTCGGGTTTCACGCTGTTTTCTCCTATATTTATACATGAATTTGGAACTCTAACTCAAACACGGTTTGTGCTAGCCCCTTGAAACTTGACCACAATAAAGTAGTTCTAAGTTCTATCTCTATGGTTTGTTTCCTCTTGAAGTTTCCCTAGGAGGGAGTGGTGAAACACACTTTCGTTTGGAAG